>NW_015167534.1:273567-288826 GCF_001447785.1 Gekko japonicus | reverse complement strand
GCAAACCCTGGGAGGGGAGGGCAAATGTTGCCTGAGTATGAGGCTCAGTATTTATATTCCTGCCTTCCACCATGTGCAAGCACAGCCTTTGTCCTTGCCTAGCTGGTACAATTCCAGAGAACAGAACAGTTATTGCAAAAAAATAAAAATAAAAGCTGTGCTTATATAGAATCAAAAAGCCTTCTCAAAGCTATTAAGACAGAGTAATCACTGACAGAAAGGGAAAACACATCTGATGTGTAGATGGGATAAATATTCTGGGTGGATAAAATCCTTGTCATGAACATATCTGCTGAGTCACTGTCTCCTAAGCCGTGGTTAGAAGTGCCATTTGGTGCTGAGGGAAAGTGAGCCTATTTCCCCCAGTGGAAACTGACATGGCATTGCACGATCACACATCTTTTGTAGCTGCGGGCTCAGCCCATCAGTGCCCGATCACACGGCACGTTTGGGCGAGTGGGTTTTTTTTGCCTTTTGTTCCCCATGTGCATAAACCAGGAACCACACCTGATCGTTCCCTATGGAGCATATGGTTATGCGCATACTGCTAAGCAAGGAGGAAAAAACGGCACCAAGTTGGGATGGAATGGGAAGACAATCCCGGCAGCTTGAGTGCGTGCTTGAAAGATCAGATAGGGGAAAGTCCATCCGTGGACCATCGGCAAGCATTAGGACTGGACTTTCCCCAGTGTCTTTATTCATTCTACTTTAGTCTTTGTAATCAGGTTTTGCTGGTGGGCTATATTGTTCCAGAAATCCTTTTGACAATAGATAGCCACACAAAAGAAATATGCAGCCATAGCAAGGGTAAAAAGGTAAAGGTAAAAGTTTCCTGTGCTCGACAGCCAGTTGGATCAACTCTAGGGGGCGGTACTCATCTCCGTTTCCAAGCCAGAGAACCAGCACTGTCCGAAGACGTTTTCCGTGGTCATGTGGCCGGCATGACTAAACGCCGAGGCGCACGGAATGCTGTTACCTTCCCACTGAAGTGGTACCTATTTATCTACTTGCAATTTCTTGCTTTCAAACTGCTAGGTTGGCAGGAGCTGGGGCCAGAGACGGGAGCTCACTCCATCATGTGGCACTCGGGTCTCGGAACTGCTAAACTACAGACCTTCCGGTGTCTTAACCTCAGAGCCACTGCAGCTCCTATAGCACGGGTAACATTTCTCAAATCACTTTTAACTCTTAGATCTATTCTCTTTTTCTTGCTTTCCCCTCATTATCCTTCCTCTCTTGCTCTCCATATCACACAATGCTGTCTTTTTCTTTGTACCCAAGCAGATCTCTTCCCATATGACTTAGCTCTCATTTTTTTATAGATATATTCCTTCCCACATAGATCTCTCTGCATTTCCATCTCTTTTATCCCCTTCTCATTTTCCCCGTGGCTTGGCACCTGCATCCATTAGCCCCCTTTTCCCTGCTCTTTCCTAGTGTTGCCAGATGACCAGAAAAGCAAAGTGGCCTGGATCTGCAGTTCTACAGCATGCAGATTAAAAAAAAATCACCTTGTAACATCTCTCAAATAAGCAGGGACCAATACTCCCTCTAAGCTGTGGAGTTTTGTGAGCAAAAATTCTACTTTGTGAGCTACTGGCATTAAAGTTGTGAGCAAGCGAATTGGCTACTGCAAATATCAGTTTGCTTTGGAGCCATACTTCCTGAGCGAACACAAAAATGTGTGAGCCGGAGGCTAAAAAGCTCACACTAACTCAGCTTAGAGGGAACACTGGCAGGGACTGTGGCTGACTGAACAGATGGCAACCCACCTCTTTCCCATCCACTTCTCTTTGCACTGTGTATCTCTTAATCTCTGTATTGCCAATTTATAGATTTCTTTGCACCTACAACTTTGACACCCCTTTCATTTTTTTCCTGCTGTTTCTCTTTTCAGTCCCTAGTTCTACTGTTTTATCTCCACTCAGTGCAGTAACAGCAGCACATAGGGCTCTTACTCTTCTAGTTCCCATGCTAAGGGTCAACCTAGATGAAACTCAAGAGAAATTAATGCTATTTGGGTTGCTGATGAACAAGAGTTTGTTTTTATACCCCGTTTTTCTTTACCCCACTTACAATCACCTTCCCTCCCTCTCCCCACAGCAGACACCCTGTGAGGTAGGTGGGGCTGAGAGAGTTCTGAGAGAACTGTAACTGGCCCAAGGTCACCCAGCAGGCTTCATATGGAGGAGTGGGAAATCAAACCTGGTTCTCCAGATTAGAGTCCTCTGCTCTTAACAATTATACCACACTGCTGATACTGGTACAAGAAATACCCATTCCACATGGGAGATAACCCTGGAGAAACACTGTTGCAGAAGAAAAAGGTTATGTTGAGGAAGCTGTGTGCACGCAGGAGATCCCTTGCTCTCTGGGTGTTGCAGAATGCTGTCTGGTAGTCCTCCACTTGGATCAGGATGTCATCCAGGTACGGGTACATGTGGATCCCCTGCAGGGGCAGGGCCGCCACCAGAGTCACCATGACCTTGATGAAGACCCTGGGGACCAAAGAAAGCCCAAAAGGCAAGGCCTTGTATTGGAAATGGTGGTCCCAGAAGCAGAAGCGCAGGAATTGCCGAGAGGAGGGGTGTATAGGGATATGTAGGTACGCCTCCTTGAGGTCCATGGAGGCCAGGAAGTCTCCCTGTTGTAGTACTTGTAAGGTGAGACATAGATTCCATTCCGAAACTTCCTCTGCACCACCTATCGGTTCAGTCCTCGCAGGTTCAATATCGCTCTCCAGTCCCCGGACTTCTTCAGAACGACAAACAAGACGGAGTATACGCCCTTGAAGTGCTCCCTAATGGGTACCTCTTCTATGGCGCCGATGTCCTGGAGATGCAAGATTGCTTCCTGCAGTTGTCGCATGCATTCCTTGTGCCTTGGGGCTGGGTTGAAGCTGTGAGGAGGGGTGCCAATAAGTTCTATCCTGTAACCATGGGATATGATCGCCTGCACCCACTGGTCTGTGGTGGTCTGGCTCCAAACTTGAGCGAAAGTTTGGAGCCGGCCCCCGATCTGGCTGTCATGCCACCTGCTTCTTTGGTAGGGCACCTTTTTCTGGTCTGTAGGCTGCCGCGTGCTTGGGGGCGTTTTGTGTGCCGTACTTAAAGTATTTGAATGATCTGTGATCTCTGGTATCGCGTCCTCGACTGGCATTGTAGTGGCCATGAAAGGAATGCGAAGTTCTGGGTTTGGTGTCTCTCTCACGACGATAAAAAGATGACGGCATGGCCTTCTTCTTTTCCCTAGTCTCCACAAGTACCTTGTCCAGATTTGACTCTTTAAAGAGTAGCCTGCTGAAAAACTTTCCAGTGGCCAGGTTACTATTTGACAAGGTGTCCACTTTCCAATGTTTGAGCCAGATGTTTCTGCAAATGATGATACTGGCCGCCTGTGCCCTGGTGCAGAATTGAATGCTGTCTTGGGATGCGTCCGCAGCAAACTCAGCCGCACGCTTCATCTTCAGTAGGGTTCTCCTCAGGTCCAGCGGGGAGACCTCAGGATTCTGCAAGAGATTGTCTGCCCAAATGGCGGTGGCCCTGGTGAAATTTGACAGAGCGGCTGCTCAGCGAATTGCCAGGGACATGGCCTCATGCGCCTTCTTCAGGGCGGCTTCGTTCTTCCTGTCCATGGTGTCCTTTAGGGCATTTCCCCCATCTTTTGGCATCACTGCCCCCGAATGAAGAGCCACCACCGGGGCATCAATTAAGGGTACCTTCAGGTCCTCCATTGTTTCCTTACGCAAGGAGTAAAGGCGCTTCGCTATAGCTAACAAGAAGGTTCCACCTCCTGGGTTAGTCCACTCTTCCCTAATCACATCACCAAATTAGTCCGGAAAGGGAGAGATGGTCTGGACCTTAACAGGTTTTTTTTAAACCCCTAGGATCTAGATTTGCTGAAGCTGACAACCGTGGCTTTTCAGGAACTTCTGGTAATTTAAAGTGGAAATAACCTTTGACAAAAGCTGTTGGAAATGCTCCATCTGGAACAGGCGAGAGGATGCCGGTTTCACTTCTGTCTCGTCCCCGGACCATTCCCCCTCCTCATTCTCTGTGTTGGTCAGGGATGTAATGGTGGAGGTTACTTCTGCATGTTCAGAACTGATGCTATCCAGGTGTTCTCTGGCTAGGGTGGTGCCTAGCTCTGGTCGTCTGGGTACATTGGCCTGATCACGCCCCCCTTCCATCAACCGAGGTCCCGTGTGTGGGGGGGTATCCCTGGGCAACTAGGCCTTTTTGCTGGGGACCTTGAGCCCGAAGAGGATTGGGATGTTGAGGAGTGATGGCGCCCCCTGCGTTTAGAGCCCCTGGCTGGAGAAATATCTCCCTTTGTGCTCCTGGGACCCCAACTGTGCTGTGAAAGGAGCTGCCCCCCCACTTTCCAAGAGTGTGGGGCCATTGCGCTGGTGGCCAAGATCCCCCCATAAATGGCCACAGCCAAGGAGAGCCCCTGGGAAAACCGAGTGGAAAAAGGTAGCCAGGTGCTGTACTGTTTTGAAGCCACCCCGCCTGAGGGACTTGTGGCTGCTGCTGCTGAATGGGCTGCGGCTACAGCTGGAGGAGCTGGGGAGTGTGAGGCTGCTGCGGTTGGATGGGAAACTGCAGCTGCTGTGGCTGAATGGGCTGGGGAAGTGGCTGGGCACCTGGCGCCGTTCCCCGTGGTCCTAGTGCCCCCGTGGTTCCCCAGTGCCCCAAATTCTGTCCCTGTGCTGGTCCCGGAACAAGGCTCAGGTCCGGGGACGGCAGCAGCATGGTTCCATTGGGACTAGTCCCAGCTGGGACCTCCCCCCTGCCGGAATGGGCTCACCGGATGGGCACGCTGGCCCTAGCGTTTTCCCACGTTGCTTCTTCCTCGCTGTGTCGTCTGCCGCTGCCCTCTTCTTGGTGTGGGGGGAAGGGAGGGGCCCCTTGGACTTAAGAGTGGCCCTGCCCTCCGGCGCCGACTGCGACCCCCGGGGTGCCATCTTGGAACACGTGCATGGGGGGGAGCGGGGGCCAGCCGGCACAATGCAATAGTCCGGCCCCGCACCCCTGGAGTTTCCTTCTGTTTGCTGCAGCGGTGCGATCTCCAGACACTGGTCTTCTTGCAGCCCAACTCCCGAAGCCCCGGAAGCAATGGTCTGCAGCTCCACTGGTTCCGTTGCTGCGGCCATCTCCCCTCCCTCCGGAGCCCCATGAGGTGGGGGAGGCTGTTTCTTCTTATTTCCATCTTGCGCCATCTGTGGATCCCCTTTAGGTCTCCTCCTCGGAAAAGGGCTTCTTTTATTTGATTTTTAATTATTTTTGAATTTCATAATTCCTTCAGCTTGGAATAGGAGTTCCAGGCGTCCTTCCGAGCGCAGGGCTATGCAGGAACTGGAGAGATCAGCCTAGGCCTGTCCAATAGGAGCCATGCAACAAAAGAAATTTGCATAGCCTAGCCGAGCGAGCAGAGGCTTGACCTAACCAGTTCCTGGATGACTTCCCCCCACTGAAGGAGAAAATAAAAAGCTGCACAACAGGACTACCTGAAGACAAGGTAGGGGTCTCCACCTACTCAAGAGATTCCCCATGTATGCAGAAAAATATTACAGAACAGCTGAGTGTCAGTGAAACTAAAAAAGTAGAAAGAAATTAGCCTGCTCAAGCCACTCAGAGCTTAGAGCAAGGGTGTCAGACATAAGGCTTGTGGGCTGGAACCGGCTTGTCAAGGGTTCTTATCCAGCCTGCAAGGAACTGGTGTGAGAAAGGGAACAGGATGCTGCTGGGGGGTGGGGGGGAAGCAGGCAAAGCCATTCTGATAGTGGCTTCAGTGCCACAGAACAACCTCATCTGCAGCAGTCAAGCAGAACCTCTTCACTTCAGCGGCAGCTTCACTGGTAAGTCAGTGACAGCCACAGCTGCATTCACACCAGCTTGGGGTTCCAAGGCAAGGTTGCATGCATTGCCACTTGGCCTGTAGCTCCAAGGATGCTGTCCCAAATGGGCACAGGGATTGGCGTTTGCATGTGCGGGGTGTGTGAATGATGATCCTCTGTTGTATTCACACACACACACCATGCAATGGCTGGGCTTTGGCCCATGGGGGCATTCTTCGGCAGTTTCTTCTGCATATTGGGGGCCTAGTCCTGCCACCAAGCACAAAACCCAGAGGCTGGGCCTCCCTCTCCATGGACCACCCGGCAGCCTTCAGCAGTAGATGGCTGCCACCTCAAGGGGTGGTGGTGTTGCTGATCTCCAGTTATACTGGTTGCTGGGCAGCCTAGGGCCTCTGCCACGTATGCCCACCCCCCACTGGAAAATCTGGCAGCCTTCAGCCTGGGGCAGCAGCTGACATTGGGGTGGCAGGCTTGCCATTGATGTCTGGCTTGAGCCCCTGGCATAGCCCCCCCCCATGGATCACCTGGCAGCCTTGGTCAGAGGTGGCTGCTGCTGCATGGGTCTCTCTGGCTTACTGGGCTTTGCTCAGCCTACATCCTGCCATGTATGCAGCCAGTTTGGTGTAGTGGTTAAGTGCACGGACTCTAATCTGGGAGAACCAGGTTTGATTCCCCACTCCTCCACTTGCACCTGCTGGATGACCTTGGGCAAGCCATAGCTCTGGCACAGCTGTTCTTGAAAAAGAGCAGTTTCTGTCAGAGCTCTCTCAGCCCCACCTACCTCACAGGGTGTCGGTTGTGGGGAGGGGGAGGGAAAGGAGTTTGTAAGCCGCTCTGAGCCTCCCTTGGGTAGTGAAGGGCGGGGTATAAATCCAATCTCTTCTTCTTCTTCTTCCTCTTGTGCCTGCCCCCCCAAGCTTTCGTGGGCAGGGGGTTAGTTCAACTTGCCTTTCTGGTTCCCTTCTGTGGCAGCTTGGGTGTGTGTGGGAGCTTGCAATGCCCAGCCATTTCGTGTTCTTCCCTGGGGCCCAAGCTCACAGCATTGGTGACGGGAGCAGGCTGGGGGTGGAGTTTGCTCCCCCTCTGGGCAATGCATTGCACCACCAGCTCTCCAGTCCACCTATGTGGGTTTTCCTCTGCATTCCCCCCTCTCTAGCCCATGGGGCCTCACGGTGAGAACACACCAGCTTGGAGCTTACCAGCTGCTGTCCTTTATAAAGTTTATATCTCTGGTGCTTGGCATTACATCTTATGGTACACATGGCCCAGCCCCCCAAAATGACATCCAGCCCTCATAACAAATGAGTTCAACAGCTCTGGCTTAGAGAATCCCAAAGGAGAGGTGATGGGGATAGTGAAGGTAGCTGGGGAAATGGTAAAAACAGCAACTCCATTCCAGGGATGGCTACACCAGCCCCAGGGCTCCTGTTCATTGTGTTGGGATTCTTAAAAAGAATCAGAATGCAGGAAACATCTTGTTGTTTTACCTATACTAGAGCCATGTATTACTGTGTTTCCTATATGCTGAGCTCCCCACTTAATATACTGAGCTCCCCACTTAAGTACCCCCCCTTAATTGTAATGATACAAATTTATATTATAAATTTATATTATAGTATATATTATAAATTTATATTACAAATTTATATTATAAACCATTACTACAAAGTTCATGATTTTGATAGGTAAATTATAGACTAATTATAGTCTACCTTCTATCTGCATCTAGTTTTGCATTTTTACACTCCCCCCCCCCCCGCCAGCCTTTGCAACTCTAATTCAGGCCGTTGTGAATCTCCTTGGTCATGTGATGTCCTCAGTTTGATCTATTAGCTGCTTGCTTCCTCATCCAAGCACCATCTGTTTCTCAGCCCTAACAGGAAGGCTGGTGTGGGGAAGGAATGCATCTGTGAACCCAGGAATGACTATTGCACCGATGAGTCCCATCATGTCACATGTTTCACCTGGACTATGACCCTCGAGCTCTTTCTGGAGGAACATTTTGAATAGAGCAGAGTCTGCAACTGGAGCATGACAAATCTGTGGTCACCTTGGGAAAAGCAGAGCTGTTTTTAAAGTAGCCTTAATCTGACCAAACCAGACATTCCTTTTAGGTATTTTGTGTCTGAATGATCTATGATCATGTTAATGGGCTTTGTCACTTATTTGGATGCTCTACAGTAGCCAAGGGCAAGGCCTGTGGTTTTAAACAATCATGTTTGGTATAAAGAAATTCTCCTTTATTTCCCTGAAATTTCTAATTATTTTGTTTTGCAATTATAAATAATTAACATCTCTTTAATATATTTCTTTTGCTCTACCTGAAGGGCTTTATTTTTTTACCCCAGGCATATGTGTAACCTCCAGCAGAAAATTAAGAGTATCCAGGGGAAGCTGTGCTCCTAAAAAAAAACTCTTAAAAATGCAAATCTATGCAATGCTCATGCCAAAATAGCTGCTCCAGTAAGTGAAACTAATGTGCTATAGTTGCCAGTACAATAATCCAAAAAAATGGAATGGATCCCAAAAAGCAAAGTTCTGAATTCTAACTTATCACAGCAGTAAAAAGGATACCACCAAAACAGCAAACTCTCTTCCTTGTGACTTTGAAGCTGAGTTTTTATGTGGAAACTGAGAGGGCTGCCACTAAATATAGATTTCTAATTTTGTAATCCAAGTGATCTAAGATATTTAAGGATGCTTTCACAGCACTCGTGCCATTTGAGTGAAACTGAACTCCATTGTCTCTTGGCTGAACCAGAATGAACTTGCACCAGTCATCCCTATTGCAAATTACACATCTACAAGAACTGGGTCTTTTAAATTAGTTGAATGTTATGGGATGGATGTATCCCAAAGGTTAGCACTGCTGTTACCTGAAAATAATGAATTTGCCTTATAATGAGGCAGACCATATGTCAAAAATCCCTGGTCTAAGGGATTCTTGGTATAGACTGGCAGAGCACAAAATTACAACCCCCCCCGGGGGGGGGGTCCACACACCAGTTCTAGAATCTTCTACCAGCCCCTTGGACTACCCACACAGTCAGAAGCTAAGGGGCAAGCTTCTAACCTTACTGGGATTAATCAAGAAAGTCAGCCCTGCAAGGTAGGCCAACTGCAGAATGAGTTTCCACAACAATTAACCTGGTAGGTGGACTCTTAAGGTCTAAGGTACTGGGCTAGGACTGAAACACCTGAAGCACAGAACACACTGGTATAATCAAATGATATTTATTAAAATGAGCACAAATATTTCAAGAGAACATTTGCAGTGAGAACTAAAACAAATAAAACCCTAGTTAATATACTAGCATTAGGTCATTAATTCATAGCTACCAGATGGTACCCTTCTGGGTTGAAGTCAGGCAGCAATCCATGCCTCTGTCCAGAGAGCATCTTGCCAGGCAAGAGTCCGATGTATTCTGAGGTTAGCTCATCATACCTCATGATAGCTGTGGCTAGCTATGAACAAAGAACAGGGAACTAAACTTTTTCAGGCCTAGAATGTGAGTGGGCTAATGGGCTGGGGCCCATTAGCCCAATCAAAAATTAGACCATTAAAATTACGTTGACATGAACCTGTTACAACAGATGGCCCAGGAGTTATCTGCAATTCTGGGGCCCATTAGCCCAATCAAAAATTAGGCCATTGAAATTACATTGACATGAACCTGTTACAACACATGGCCCAGGAGTTATCTGCAATCTAACCAATCCCTTTTGTAGTGTAAATCACAGTACCAATTGAAGGATGCATTGGTGCCAAGTCCTGTCCTGGTAAACAAATGGTTTATCCCTGTACCTGAATTGTTATCCAAAAGTCACAAGGTTCATTTGCCAACCTTTCCATATCAACAGCCAGTTAGCACCCATTTGGTCACTTCAACCCATTTGCAGGCCTAGAGATTAATATGGGGCCTGAGTGTGTCTAATGAAAGAACAAGAAATTGAATTAAAGGCCCAATTTCTTTATTTTTTATATGTGTACGTGTGCGTGTGTGTGTGCGCACGCATCTGGAAGTCATGGAGACCTCCAGTGACTGACCCCTAACTGGGGGCCTGGAGCATATTGAGAGGTAGCTGAATAAAGCCTGTCCCCGCCTCCGGTATTCCAAGGAGGTCTCCCATCCAAGTACTTGCCAGAGTACTTGCCCTCTGGAAATTCCTATTCTTTAGCTAGCTTTCCCTCAGAAACTGGGCTCTGAGACAACATAGTCTCCTCTTTACAGTGTTCACTGAAACGAGCTTGTTTTATCCCAAAGGCCAGGCTCTGAGATATATAAACTCTCCTAAGAAAGGATTACCTCCAGACTATCCCCTGGAGAAACCTTATATGACCTGAATTTGAGGTGTGAGAGATTTTTTGGTTTTCATTCACCCTCCCATCTGGCTCCTTCAGCCACCCATGAGTTTTGATTGACTCTTAACTGCTCTGTATGCACACCAGATAGGCATACAGAGGACTGTGACTGACAGAAAGGGGCAAGACTTTTCCACATCTGTCTCAGACGCCCATAAGTAGGGGGGAAAAGGCTACAGCCCTCCCACTTAGCAACTGGTATTTAGTAGCACACTGTCAGGTCCTGCAGTAACCACTCAGTACGCAATAGTCCTTTAGCAGGTTTATTGGTAAAGTATGGCTTCTGGTCAGGTGAACACCTTTACCAGAACTGGCAGGTAAAAGCACTGGGACAGATTGTAGGGTAGGGGCTCCACCCCTCATGCTCACGTCACAAGCACCCACTAAGGCAACTACAGGTCATGAGAGAATATACGACCTAACTAGCGATATCTCTTAGTGTGTCTCCCAAGGCCACGGCTCCAGCTGGGGCCTGTGAACTCTACAGGGGCTGCTTAGGAATGATACATGAAGCGCCTTAACTATAACTCCTTTCACACATTCACACACTCCCCACCCCTCAGGAATGTCAGGGAGGACTGGCTATTTAAGGGCTGCACAAAAGCAATTAGCCAAGCGGGTATACAAAAGCGGGAGTTGGCAACAGCAATAAGAAGCATCTATACACAGTCAATACACATGGGCACAAGCAAGATCCATTCAGCAGTCCGATTCTGACACACACTTCTTCTGAATATGGAGGCTCTCTTTAGCTATCTTGGCTATTGATAAATCTTACCCTACAAATAACTATGTGCATATTTTATACACTGGGTTTTCAGGGGAAATTGTCAGGCCAAGTGAGGGTTATAATGGTCATTGTGCAATACCCAGGGGGAAAAATGCAACATTGATATATAAATAAATATTCAGTGGCTAGATACTCTCTGAATAATTAACATTATTATTCTCCATTATAACCAACTATTATTTATCAACTCCTTTGACCTGGTACCTAAAAGAAAGCAATGTAGGTGCTGGACAAGCCTCAAGAGGAAGGGCATTCCACAGGCAAGGTGCCACCACTGTAAAGGCCCTGTCTCTGGTTGCCACATGCCTCATCTCTGAAGGCAAGGGAAGAGAGGCATCTGAGGCAGATCTTAACTTGTGGGCTACACAATAAGTGAAGAGACAGTTCTTCAAGTACTCTGGCCCCAAGCCATTTAGGGTTTTAAAGGTAACAACCAGCACTTTGAATTGTGCCTGGAAACAAATGGAAAGCCAGTGCAGATCTTTCAGTACTGGAGTGATACGATCTCACCCTTGACAATAGCCTGGCTGCTGCATTTTGGATGAGCTGAAGTTACTGGACCATTTTCAAAGGCACCTCCAAATAAAGCACATTGCAAAAATCTAACCTGGATGCAATCAGACCATGGATCACTGTGGCCAGATCCTATTTCTGAGGAGCAGCCGTAGCTGGTGTATCATCCAAAGCTGATAAAGGCACTATGTGCCATAGAGGAGATCTGGGCTCCAACTGTTGGCCAGGATCAAGCAGTACCCTCAAACTATGAACCTGTCCCTTCAGGGGGAGTGCAACCCCCTCCAGGACAGGTTCACTCCTCGGTCCTCAAGCAGCATTGTCATTGACTAGCATTACCTCAGTCTTGTCTGGATTGATCTTGAGTTTATTGGCCCTCATCTCCCCCATTACCATCTTCTAATTCTCACCTGTTAAGGAGAAGTAGAACTGGGTGTTATCTGCATAATGGTGGCACCTTATGCCATGATTATCCCTCCCAGAAATTTCATGTAGATGTTAAACCACATGTGGGACAAGATGGAACCCTGTAGGACCCCACAGCAATAAATACACAGAGAGTCCGTTTGGTGTAGTGGTTAAGTGTGCGGACTCTAATCTGGGAGAACCAGGTTTGATTCCCCATTCCTCCACTTGCACCTGCTGGATGACCTTGGGCAAGCCATAATTCTGGCACAGCTGTTCTTTAAAAAGAACAGTTCCTGTCAGAGTTCTCTCAGCCCCACCTACCTCACAGGGTGTCTGTTGTGGGGCGGGGAAGGGAAAGGAGATTGTAAACCGCTCTGAGACTCCTTTGGGTAGTGAAGGGCAGGATATAAATCCTATCTCTTCTTCTTCTTCTGGGCAACAGTCCTCCAGCACCTACTTTTGGAATCGGCTAGTCAACTAAGAGCAGAACCATCAAAGCACAATACCCCCCCACTCCCAACTCAACCAGCCTTTCCAGAAAGGTAGAAGAGTTAATAGTATTGAATGCTGCTGAGAGGTCCAGGAGAATCAACAGGGACATACTCCCCCTGACACTCTCCCAGTGAAGATCCATCAAGGCAGACAAGCCCACTTCCATCCCAAACCCAGGTCTGAGCCCAGATTGAAATGGGTCTAGACAATTCATCTCCTCTAAGACTGCCTGAAACTGTGTGGTTACTACCCACTTGAGTATCTTGCCCAAAAATGGAATATGGGCCACTGGGCAGTAGTAGTTCAGGTCAGTGAGGTCCAGGGATGCCTTCTTCAGAAGAGGTTGCACAACCCTCACTCAGACAGGCACTTATTACCTCTTGGACCCATCTGACCTATGCAACCCGGCTCAGTACCTACAGCCATGAAGTGTAAGGGTAGACTGTACAAGTAGTGGGCTGTACACTTTTAAGCAGTTTGTCCATTTCATTGGGTCTCGCTATGGCCAACGTTGCACTACTGTCAAAGACATTCCTGTCCTGTTATCACTTGAAGATTGCAAATATTTGTTACCACAGGAACAATAATGTGTACAAAGTATCTTGGTACTTTGGCTAGTGTGCCAGTTGCATACATTCATGAAAAGAACCTGATCTTGTTATAGCCATTCATGCTTTGATAATATTACTTCAATAGGGTTTCCTATGAAAAGCACTCAGAAATGTCAAGGGTTCAAAATATGGTGTCCTGACTGTTAATATTGTATAGAGTTCACTATATTCAGCCTATGCTGAAGAATATCCATAGTAGTGGTTTGTTTCTGATTTTATCCGAAGCAGTCTGGCACCATCAGCTGCTATCTGAATGGATACCAGGCACAGAACTTTCTCAACAGTGCTGCACATATTGCGGAATGCTCTCTCTATGAACATTAGCTCAGCACCAACATGGTGCTAAATTTCCTTTTGGTGGCCCCTTGAATTTTATTTTATATGGGAAGACTGCAATGTATGTATTATTTCTGAGCACTCATTTGCTTTTTTAAAGTTTTAGTACTGTCGCTGTTGCTTTTTATAAACATGGCTGTGTTTTATTTTAATCTGCCAGTACTGGCAGGTGGGATATAAATGTTTTAAAATTAATAGAAACGGAAGTTGACAATTGTTACAGAGCATCCCTGTCCTCTTCAATCATGTTTGATGGCTTCCCAGACCATCACTTCCTAGTAATGGAGTGGACTGGGAAAATACATAGGAATACCTCCATCAATAAGACATTTTTATTGTGGAGATATCACAATTTTCCCAGCAATAAATTACCATCAAAGCTATGTGAATGTCATGATGAGTGTGTGGAATGTGTTTAGAAGGATCCATAAAGTCCTATTAGATGATGTCTCTGATATCACTATTAATAAATAACACACCTACAATTTTGTGATTAAATGCTTTATTGAAAAAACAATTTCCTTAGAGGCTTGGCCCTTTTAAGAAACTGAATCAGCAAATGCAAGAACACCTTTTTGTAAAGCAGTGCCTGATTTTAAGGCTATGAATTATCCCTCTCTGACATCTAAGGTACTCATGTACTCTTTTTCTTTGAAAAACTGGCATATACGATACCAGCATCCTCTGCGTTCCTGATGTGAAGATAGGGTATTCTTGCCACTGGTACTGGATTAGGACTGGTGTATGTTAAGGAAAACATCAGTAGCTAGTCAATTTCTTCCACAGAATTAAGGCAGACAAAAGTTTTTTCACTTTCTTGAAGCTTCTATGAGGCATCATTTGTGGGGTATACAGTATTTATTTTACTTCATTTATATACCACCTTTCTCCCCAATGGGAAACCAAAGTGGCTGACATCATTCTCTCCTCCATTTTCCCCCTCACAACAACCCTGTGAGGCAGGTTAGGCTGAGACTCTGTGACTACACCAGATTTCAAAAACTTAATGAAAAATATGTCAGTAGGACAACAGAAATGTATAACTGAAAAGCAAAAAGGACTCCATCATACCAATCACAACTACCTTAGAAACCATGTTGGATGTCCACTGCTACTGCCTATCACAAGCAGCCTAACCGGTTTTAAAATGCTCACTTTGGAGTTGTACCTAACTTTTCTCCAAACACAGGCACTTCTAAGTATGAGTTAAAATTATTCCTCATTAGATGTCCTGTTGCTTCAGAGCATTTATCCATTTAGCCTAGCATCCATTTTATATGGTGGCTAGCCAGATGACCTGGGGGCCACCTGACCTTCCTCTGATGTTGCCTCCGAGCACTGGCTTCCACAGGTTCCTTTCAGTCTCCATGGCCAGTAGCCATTGATTAGCCTCCATGAATCTGTCTAATCTCCTCTCAGGGCTGTCTAGGCTTCTGGCTGTCGCTTCGTTCAACTGGCAGCAAATCCCACTGTTTAATAACTCCAGTGAAGACGCCTTACAATTGCAAGCTTAACATAAAACGAGGAGTCCATGGCTGGGGTGAAAAGATCACTGATGAGGGAGGAAAGGGATGAAACTGTAAATAGCTACAAATATTCGATGTGACAGACTAAACAAACAATAAAAATATATATTTATTTAAAAAAAACACACATAAAACGAGGAGTCGGCCCAAAGCACTGTGCTGAATCCTTCCTTCCACCTTTTCTTTCACTGCAGAAAGCAAAGAAAGTAGGGCAGCTTTCCAAGGTCTGTCTTGTCTCCAGCCCAAACAGCTAGCAATTTACAGGGCACCTTCGGGGCCCCTCCTGCTGCCGCTCGCTGCTGCTGCTGCTGTTGTCATGGTTCCTCCTTTGCTAGCAGTTCCCGCTGCTGGGCTTGGGCT
>NW_015167534.1:235723-272901 GCF_001447785.1 Gekko japonicus | reverse complement strand
GCATGTGAGGGGCGGGGGAGTGGAGGGGCTGGAGGAGGAGGAGGAGGGGTTAACGGGGGGGGGTACTCACTTGGCTGCTGCAGGAGCAGGCGGGATGCCGGTCGGTCCTGCTTCAGCGCCGGCCTCGGGTAGGAGGGAGAGGGATGTCAACAAAAGCCCGTTTCCGCTGGCTGCCTCGATGTGTGTGTGTGTGGTTTTTCTATTTCTTTTTTTTGGCGAAATTGAGATTTGTGGGCCAGGCTGGGGCGGAGAGAAGCATCTTTCGCCGAGCCAAGTCACTCGAAAAGAAATCGGAGGTCCTGCGAGGAAGAAGGAAGGGGGTGGGGGAAGGGACCAGGTTGCATGCGCAGTGGAGTGGGGAGAAGGCAATGAAACCGATGAATGGGAGCATCCTCCATAGGCAAAAGAGCCTGTCTGGCCAGCTTATTCTTCTATTATCCATGTAGTAACTGCAGAGGAGTAGATGGAGCGAAGAACAACTCGCTTAAAATCAAAGCCATGGAGCGTTTTTGGCTTTGGGCAGGAGTGAGTGTGGGTCAGAGATACACTTCACAAGCTTTACTTCCAGTCTCTTCCGCTTACAGTTCCTATTTAAACAATAGCAGAAAGATCGAGTTCTCTTCCTCCCCCCCTTTAAATACATGTTTACCAGTATAGTTAAGATTTTAATTTGCTGTTGTAGCAAATTAAATCAAGGAGGTGATAATTGTACCAGTTTTAATTAGTTGGGTGTAAAGAGTGGGGTGAATTTGTGGATGCAAGAAGTAGGTGATTAATATTATAGATGTATGATCCTGTGCTTTCATGCTATGATAATTAACTCAGAACAGCAAATACTCTCTGATCTCATATTGACAAGGTTCTATAGATCAATGCTTGCTTGAAAATGTAATTGAAAAGGTGGGAAATCAATTTTTATCATACTTGAAGTAGTCTGATTGAACATTCAGGTTGACTAAGTTGTGTTAAATGATCCTTATCTGCACTCTTAATTTTCTCTCCAGAACTTATACTTGTTTATATATTAGCAGATTATTATATATAAAATCAGTCTCCTGTGTAATGAATATGTGTGTATTAACATACCTTTCACTGGACATGATGCAAAAATATTTGCCCAATTCAACACTGGGACAGTATAAGCAAACTATGCCAAGTACTATTTAAATTTTTGAGATAATTGCATATCTGTAGTAAGAATGTAGGTACATCACAGAAATAGGTGCACATAAGCTCACTGATTTCAGAGCACTTAATTTATGGTTGGGTTGTGACTGTTGAGTTTAAGTGGAGTGCTCAGTATATCATAATCATCAATGTCTTCTCTTTTGTAAAAATTCCCATTAGCAAATCTCAGTGCTGTTCTGTGTAGATGGTGTCATTGGAATGTTAAACATTCCCTAGAAATAAGGTGTTGCTAACAAGTTGAGATATTTAGCCATCTTCTTGGTGGGTTCAGAATAATTTATAAGGTTGCAAATCAAGGGTGAATTCTTTCCTCAACTAATTCTGCAGATCCTGTGGGTGGTTTGTTCAAGACATTGAAAATTATGTTGTGTACAGTATTTTGTTTCTAATTATTATAATTCTTAATCTAGGTTTAACCCCCCCCCCTGCATTGATAGATCACTAGTTTGTGAGATGTAGTTAAACCAACAAAGATTCCTGTGGTATCTTAATCAGAAAGGTTGTGGACCACTCCCAGCAGGAGAATGCTTCTTTTTTCTCCTCCCCCCCTTATACAAGATTCAACAAACCATTACTTACAATATCATGGCAAACCATAGTTTTTTATTATTCCAAAACCACTAGCTTTGGTTTTGTTCTCTTAACTCCAAACCAGGACTAAAATGTAGTTTGGAACCCTGATCTGGAAGGAGAAGCGTAAACCATAGTTTGTGATTTAAACAACTTGCCAAATTATGATTTGTTGCAAAAGTTAAAGTGATTAATTTCTGAGTTACCTGTGAGGGCTGATGAGTGGGGGACAAGGGTGTGTGTGCATGAATCTGGGGATTTCTAAGGCTCATCACTTCAAACTTTTATTTTTGTTACATGGGAGTCATGCCATGGTGTTATCTTCCTAGTTTTATCAAATGCTGAAGTGAAACAATGACTTGTTTTACCAATACAGAAGCTTGCATTCCCTTAGTTATTCCTGTTTCTTCTTTATTTTCAACAGAGCAATATGCTTTTATATTCTTCTAATTTCACTTAATTTGATAAATGTTCTTTCCAAACCTTGCATTGTAAATATTGACACATTTTCCCACTGTGAAGTGTAAAACATTTTCCTGTCATGAGTTGAAACAGAAATCTGCATAAACTTCATTTCTGGGAAAGAATAGTACTGCATTAAATGCTAGTATAGGTAACCCTTATTTCCATTTGGCTCTCTACAATTTTGGCATCTATAACACATCAGTGATTTTTTTTCTATGATAAATTGTTGGAATTATATGTAGTAGGTTAATATCTAGCATACACAAGCCATAATTTAGTCATTAGATTAAAGGCAATTATAAGAGGCTTGCCCAGTCCAGCCTTGTAAGAAAGTCCAAGTGCTTATGGGTCTGTAGCAGAGTGTGTTATGGTATTCATTAAATCAGTTGGATTATGTAAATCAGATGATTAAATATTTTTAATGTCCATTCTTCGGACATTTATTATTTATGTCTGATTTTAGAGCTTTTATCAACAGTGTGCTGTAAAAGTGTACCCTGCATATAACTTCACTTATTTTGAGTTTTTTATTATTAGTAAGTTTAAAATATTTATATGATGGCACTCTGATTGGTCAAAACATTATTGAAGAATCAAATATTGTCAACTAATGATCAACTGTTGAAAGTATAAGAACTGTAAGAGAGTATTATGGTATTGATAGAAATCTAAGTTGGCTGCCTGAAAGCTATGAAAATGAATTCTGAACTGTTACAATTGATTATTATTAGATGTACATAATGCTTTGCAAATATAAATACATACTTACCATATTCAAGAGAGTTGATAGTATGTATTTGGAAACCTCATCTTTAAAGAGTTCAAATTTTGCACATCTATCCCTATGCTCAAAGAGAAAAAATAGTTTTAAAATATGATTAAACTGTAGGTCAGGGTGTGTGTGCATGTTTGTACACACCATAGCCCCTGGCTAGAGAGTTTGGAGCCCTCACTACATACAGTTTTTGACTTCATGGAATGTTTCTCATGTTTGGATATTGTCAGTAGTGTTGGCAGTATCTGACAGTTCAATTCGTTAGCACCCTCGCCCCACCATTCTCAAAACAAATTGTTTAACAATAAAAAGTAATGATTCTTATAAAGCATATAGTCACAAAGTAACTAAACTGTATTTCCTTTTACTTGTATTTACATCTGGTTATGATTTGGGACCAAGTTGTAGTGCCAGGTGTGAAATAATTAGCTGTGCAATGCCAATGCTTGTGAAAGGTTACATTTTTGTCTGTTTTGTAAAATAACATTTCATCACTGAGAAGAAGTATCCTCAGAAGAAAATTCAACTGTGAATTGTGATATATAATTATTTGGGCTAATAATAATACTTCATAATTAGTACTGATTGTTGTCCTGGCCTGGATGGCCCAGGCTAGCCCAATCTCATCAAATCTCAGTAACTTTGTTAGTATCTGGATGGGAGATAGGGCTGCCAACCCCCCCCCGGTTTGCCAGGGGTCCCCCGTTTTGGGGGGGGTTCTACCCGCCGCCGGCCAGATGGCCAGCGGGGGAAGCCCCACCCCCAACACCCACAGCCACCCCTCCCTTTAAGTGTGTGGAACCCGTGTTTCCTCCCAAGCCCGATCTCCTCTTGAGATCAGGCTCGCAGGGAAATGCCAGCTTTGTGCATTTAAAAGGGAAAAGCAGCTGCTCTTAAAGGGGAAACACCGGCTCCTGCTCTGAAAGGGGAGACGCCGGCTCCTTTAAGTGCAGGGAACTGCCGTTTCGGGAGATCTGGCACCCGTCGGGTGGGGGGGCGGCGGACGTTCCCAATGTGACATCATCACGTCGGGGATGCCCTGCCCCCTCCAGGAATGACCCCAAAGTCCCCCGCTCGGGGTGGAAGATGGACTTGGCAACCCTAATGGGAGACCTCCAAGGAAGTCCAGGGTTGCTGTGTGGAGGCTCCTAGTGTAAAACATGGATGTGAAGATCTTCTGAAAGCAGTTGTGTTTAGGGCATAAATATATAAGGTAACCATTTCACATTCTCAAATATGTATTTGTCTTGTGTTAGCAATGGTATTTCTAAGTACGAGAACATTTCACATAGTCACTACTGGAAATCCCTAACCAAAACCCAGTATCAATGGAAACAAAAAGTTTTTTCTATGATTTTATGAGGTTTATAAGTCTTATTAAACGTGACATTTACTAAAAATTGTAAATGTTCCCAGTGGTTTTATATTGCTTATTTTCTACTTATTATATAAAGTAGTCATTGAGGTAGAAGAGTATAAATTTGTTAAGGATTGCACTGTGACACTACAAATTTAAGAGTATTCACACAAAGCAGTTAACATTGAAAAAGAGGTAGCATGATGCACTGCATGTTTGCATTGATTTTTATGTTGTTCCTGTAAGAATATAGAAGGACAATTGATTTGTTTTTATTTGTTTGTTTATTTAAAACATTTCTATGGTTCCACCCAAATAGAGTTCCCCAGGCAGTGAACATCAAAACATTACAATATCAAGGCATTAAAACAGTATGAGTATATATAAAATATTTCAACCATTCAGTAAAACATACACACACAACAACAACACAGTCAGGGAAGGAGGGCAAATGACAGTGGGGGAGATACCAAACCAAACAAGAGAGTCTTAATCTGCTGGTGGAAGTCAACGATAGAAGGATACAGATTAATCTTGTTTTGATATAATTCTGTTTAAATTAATCTCCATACAGTGGCATAGTTTAGTTATTAGTTTTAGTCTTGTTCTGTTAACATATGGCAACCCATTGTGTGTACATACTTACATACATATATGTGATGATTGGCTGTTTAACCTATGGGGAAAAATGGTCATCTGAGTGATCAACATTAATTATATATTTGACAAATATTTTTTAAAAGTTAATTTTATAAGAACAAAGAAAGATAAATGAATTACCAGTGGTTTGATACTTATGCTAAATACGAAGAAGTTAATTGTTACTGTAACACTCATTGTGTATATATGTGTGTGTGTGTGTGTGTGTGTGTATATATATGTATATATGTATATATATATATAAATAAAATGAAGTAATACTATAATTTAGTGCTGTTATATAAGGTTCCTATAAATGGGAACAATTGGCTGGATAAGTGTTCATTTTGGTCCTGTCCTGGAACACTAGGGTGCTTAGAGTTTAAATGACATTAAAACGGAAATTAAAGTAATACCAACTATGTAAAAAGTTGGCTTTTATTGTGTTCAGTATGCAGTAGTCAGCTTCTTCCCTTTTGGAGATGCCTGCAGTTGTAGAAGTTGGCCAGTAGGAGAAGCTTTGGTATGCTGTATGAGATCGGCCCCTATCTGCCCCTGACTGCTTCAGGGCTAGGGGGCAATCTGCCTTCATGCCCTGTCTTGCACACAAAGCACAACACAAAGGAACAAAGGAACTAGGTAAGCTGAGCCTGATATAGTGCTATTCTTGACCTACAGACCTTATCTTGGTCAATGAAGAGGCATGGTAGTAAAGAGGTAATAAAGATACGCATGGGAGAAGGCCCACCCTAACAGAGGCATGGCCCAGTTCATTTAGAGCTTTAAAGAAGATCAAGCTCACTGAATTGGATTTCAAAGCTGACTGGCGGCCAATGAAGATTATATTGGTACTGAAATGTACTAATTTCAGAATAATTCTGAATTGGTAAACTACTTCAACAAATCACAGAAAGTTAAAATTTGGCACAAACATAGTCTAATCTTTGCTGTGATTAGTACACAAACACATGTAAATAAATACAACAGGATACAACCTTCCTCTCAAAAATCCTGGTTCAGAGACAGGGAGCCTCTAGGCTTGTGGCCAAATCAGACCTCTATCATTCCCTCTGGCCCCTCAAAACTCTTTCATGACATCTCATTAATTTAGCCTCACACTGTGTTTGGTCTAGTCGTAGACTCATCACTGTGGGTGGTGGTGTCTTTTTTAGAGATGTGTATAGTTTGTGCCAATTCCCCCTGCTCTTAGATTCTGTGACCTGCGTTTAGCTATTTTGCATATATTTGGTAATCCTGCCTCTGCTGGTACTGGGGCTGGGAGAGGATTTATGCAGTGCCTGAAAGTTCCATCTATAACCTTTAGGAGCCAAGCCCTGTGTTGTCTGGCTTTTGTGATTTCAACAGATGGTATTTGATTTTTCAAGATTATCTCTGAAGCGAAATAGCTAGAAAATCCCTTTAAAAATGAAAGTGGGATGTTACTAAGTGTCAGATTCAAATTGTGTATGGTGTGATCATATATGTTTGATATGAACTAATTGCTGACCACGTGGGTTCCAAAGGATTCCCAAGAGATATGTAGGCAGGAGACCTCAATCACATTCCTGTTTCAGCATCCTGTCTTGAGTGTTTCTGGGCCCAGTTTTTGCTAATCTAGGAGAAAGCAGGGAAGTATGTATGTTGGGTGGGAGGGAAAATTAGTATGTCTGTGGATAAGACAATTTGTCTATGCATAAGAGATAGTATGACTTATTCTTCTGCAAACATATGTGTCATTTGGTGAGATCAGTATAACATAGGCAATGTGGCACTTATACACAATGCACTTCCTCTCTTCTGTTATCACAGAAGGTTGCTTCACATAATATCTAATATCTAAACTATCTAATGAATGCATGGGCCTGGATATTAATGTTAATTCCAGCAAACCTTTGATAACATCATCACTGTGATAGTAGCTACAAGGTAAGGTCAGTTAGTGTACTTTCTGTCTTTGGCAATGTGTGTTCGGTAGTCTGAGGGTTTAAGTGTGATCATTTTTATCTAAAATAGACCATGTAAAAGTTAAACAATACAATGTCTGTTAATGAAACATACAGAAGCTTCTGGTTGGACACTCTTAGACACAAAAGCTGTTAGAGAATAGTTGTTGGAGGATAGTTTTCAGAACTTTTTTCTTTTTTATAAAATAGCTGGAATGGTACAGACTAGGAAACAGAACTGTGAAATACTTAACATCTAGGATTTTATTATCGGCTCTTCTTTGCGAAGAGGCTCCACTACAGTCCACTTCC
Source organism: Gekko japonicus (assembly GCF_001447785.1). Taxonomy (NCBI): domain Eukaryota; kingdom Metazoa; phylum Chordata; class Lepidosauria; order Squamata; family Gekkonidae; genus Gekko; species Gekko japonicus. The sequence continues at coordinate 265,652 of NW_015167534.1, read as the reverse complement.
CGTTATGCCCATGCCCCCTGTTTTGGTAAACTGGAAATGGCAATTATAGTATCACATTGCCTGATGTCTAGTAAAGGAAAAATAAGCCGTTGTTACATCTTTCTGTGCCAGGATAGAACTTGCAACGGGGTGCTCTCTCAAAATGATCTCTCAAAATGTAGTGCTACAGTGACATGCCATGCCATGAAAACAGCACAAGTGTTTGGGATTAGTTTGGTATAGTTCACATTTGTATATGCAAAGAAGTGCATGAAGTATAACTGAATTAGATTTTGCTAGAAATGTTAGCTTTGAATGCAACTTGGACAGAGTAATCATTGGTTTTCAGTTCATGTTTTTAGGATTTAGTTCCTAAAATCCCCCCCCCTGTTTTTATTCTAGAAAGACCTTGTATTGACAGCCATTTGGTGAAGTGGAAACTGAACAAGTAGAAGCCATGCTGGAAACAATAGGTAAGACTTGAAACTAAAATATATGTTTGCATATTTAAAGTAAATTCGATTTTTCATTTTAAAGAGCTGTGCCGAACTGCATTGCCTTATTTTTTAATTCAAAATAAAGAGAGGCATGAGAATCATTAGTAAACAATTCATTGAATGAAATCCAGTAATACAGATTTCATAGTTACTTAATTGCATTTCTACAGCTAATTTGAAAATGCTGTAAAATTAAGTGAACATTGAATTGTATGTAGCATTGTCTTAAGTTTTTATTATTTATACTTACAACTTAGATATACCTATGAATTATGATTTCTCAGTCATTTAAATAAAAGGTTAGACCCTGCCAGTTATTTCTGCATGTGCAACAGGGGTGATTTCTGCCAGTTCCCCACTCCTGCAGTAGACCTCCAACTCCCCCATCATGCTGTTTGTGGAGGTACCCCCAAAGCAACATTTTGGGGAGCATTTGGGGATGCAACAGGTGTGAAAAGGCAAAATCGCACTCCATTGATTGTAGGGATGCCAGCCTCCAGGTGGGACCTGGGAATCCCCTGGAATTACAGCTCATCTCCGGACGATAGAAATCAGTTCCCCTGAAGAAAATGGATGCTTTGGAGGGTGGATTCTCTGGCATTGTTCCCCACTGAGGTTCTTCTCCCCCCCAGGCTCCATCCCTAAATCTCCAGGAGTTTCCCAACCTAGATCTGGCAACCCTGCCCCCTCATTCCCAGCTGGTGGCCAGGGGCGACTTTGCATCCCTAGTGGATGGAAATCTTTCTGTCTGGAGATTTCCAGTGGGATCCGAACCAATGTTTCCTATGCTTCACTATATATGGACTGATTTTTACTGGTATGTCTCAGTTTGGTGTAGTGGTTAAGTGCGCAGACTCTAATCTGGGCGAACTGGGTTTGATTCCCCACTCCTCCACTTGTAGCTGGCTGGATGACCTTGGGCAAGCCGTAGTTCTGATAAGAGCTGTTCTTTAAAAAGAGCAGTTTCTTTCAGAGCTCTCTCAGCCCCACCTACCTCACAAGGTGTCTGTTGTGGGGAGGGGAAGGGAAAGGAGTTTGTAAGCCGCTCTGAGACACCTTTGGGTAGTGAAGGGTGGGGTATAAATCCAATCTCTTCTTCTCTCTTCTTCTTCCTCTTCTTCTGCCCTGTCTTATGGTGGCTTCACTTTATTACTGTTTTCTTTGCAAGAAAAAGTGGGTGGGAACAATATGGACTTTACTCTAGTGAATGGTTCAACATATATTACTTGCAGATCAGAATAAGTTTGGAGAGCAACGAAATCTGGACTGCCATATAAAAGCAATGGGCTGTTGTCCTTTGCAAGATCGGGAATGGACGTAGAAGAATCAGGTCCATGTAACCTCTGTGTTGAAAGGCCAAGGGAGACAGTAGTTGATACTCAGTAAAAATGTCTGGCTGTCCAGACAAGATTGATGATTGAGCATAGTCTCTGCTATGGAAATGGTTTAAAACAGGCAACCAAACAGTGAATACGATAAGGTGAAGTCTGCCTTACTGGTACAAATCAGGAACCACAGTAGATAGTAAAGCAGCAAAGTAGGAAAAATACCAGAGTTTGGGAGTGGGCAGACAGGAAAATAATAATATCTAATAGAAAGCCAAAGGGCCAAAGCATAAGTTGTGTCCTTTAGAGTTGTGTATATTTGTATAATGGATACCTGACTTGTTGTTCAAACAGTATGATGGAGAGAAAGTTCAAGTAACTGGTCATGTCTTGGAGCATATATACATATGAAAACGGGACAGTAAGTAAAATGCATGTTCTTACAGATACCAATAGGGCTCTCCAGGCAGTGGAACGCCTACAAGCAAAATTGCGGGAACGAGGTGATACAGCAAATGAGGAAAAATTGGGTTTACTGAAATCAGTGCTGAAAAGTCCTTTATTCAATCAGATCCTGAACCTTCAGGCTTCACTTCCACAGCCAAGAGATCAGGTAGGACAGCAGCATCTCTGGGACAAAGTAAATGCTGATAAGACCTTGTAAACACTTTCATCTGATAACTTTCTGTGTCATCTTAAGCAGACAAAATGGATACTAAGCAGCATTGCTCTATATGAAAGCCGTATTCCAACATTTCATTTGAATTTAGTATTTCATTTGAATTCAGTAAATTTTGCTTTTTTGGGAAATGATATATGTACAGATTTCTCTAAGGGTTTTGATCCTAGTTAATAACCTGTGTATTACAGCCTAAGCATACTATTCAAGTTAGGATATCTTTCTAGTGCTGTATTTATTTTTGCCAAGCTCAATAATTAGCTTACAATACACATTTTAAAATAGAGCTACACTTAGTCTAAATATGACTATTTACTGTGTTTCCAGTGGCAAAGTGTTGGCTGGTGTGAATACTTGTCATGTTAATGTTAATTTTCAATGCATGCAATAAAGAATTATTCTTTAAATAAAAACTTTCTCCAGAGCTCTGGAGGACTTATCCCATAACACATTACAAACAACTACAAAAAGTTGTAGTATTTAGTACTTTTGAAAGAAGTGCTGTAGGCACAGATGGCTCTATGAGCTCAATAATTTTTAGATGGTTTGGAGTCAGAACTCTGTGGCCAGTGAGTTCTGAAAGCTTCCTCCCTCAGGAGTACAATGCAAACATATTTATTGCCATAGGGTAAAAAGATAATTGGGAAACCATCATGGTTCAGTTGTAACATGCCAAAATCATGGTTTAAGGAAGCTTAATTCATGATAAACCATAATAGCTGAATTCACCATGGTTTTCATTTGACCAACAAGCTGTATTCAGAAATTATGGTTTGCAGTTGGCTTTCAAATAATACTTTTGCTAACCACGGTTTGACATGATGTCTGAATTAAAAAATCATAGCTATAGCTCTGACTTGGGGTCTAGCTATATGTCAGTCAATCAATCAGTCTTTATTGCATTAGCAAAAAAAAAAAAGCCATAGCAACAATGCAAAGTAAAATGGAAATGTTCAACAAGGGTAACATTTGAAAAATAATAAAATAATAAAGAATTGGTCTAATATTAAGAAAGGTTAGTCCAGTGACAAATTACAAATGACACATGACCAAGAGTGGAGAAGTCATGGTTCAGACATACTTTGGTCAGCATGCCCCGTCATCTTTTTATCCTTTATGATGGTGGCAGCAAATCTTGCCATTTGGAAAGTAATGAATTTGTCCCTATGCCAATAATTCTAGCTGTATATTTTTCTCAAGTACATGTCCTAGTTTGATCACTGACATGTGCATGGAGTTTTTATTTGGACTGGTACCATGGCCCATAGGCAGTAGAGGTCTAGAACTTCTTTCTGTGATTTTTTCCTGAAACAGCCCAGGTGAGTTGCTATTTGTCCAGTGGGGGAATTGACACTTAGCTATATGCAGCATTCAAAGGGACAAATAGCCACATCCTTGGAGTGTTTCAAGTGTTGTAAATGGTGTAGAGTAAGGTCCTAGTCTCTTCTTCATGTGCACCATGGTCCTGAACCAAATTGGGCTCCCATAATTCTGGAAAGCATAGAGCTCCCAGAACACGTCTGTGGTCCAGCAGGGTATACTCAGGAAAATATATAGTTATGCCCTCAGGACAGTAGACCATTATATCTAGATAAAAAATAAGTAAAAATGAGACAAGCAACCCAACTGATTTTATGGAATCTCAGACCATGGTTTGGATTCTGAAATATGAACCGTAGTACCTTGGCTGAACCAGCATGTTTGGGCCACTTGATAGTGGAAATACAAAAATGTTCTACCAGTTTTTCCCATCACTCCACTGCCATTTGTTTCCTCTGCAAAGGTTTGGAAAAGACTCTTCCCCTTACTAGTCCTTGGTGAATGGAGAGGCCTTTGTTTAGTCAGACCACATCACAGAATGGTGCAGGTGCTTAAGCCACACTTTTCACTATATCTCATTTTGTGGAGAAGCTGATCTGGGAATAGGTGTTTGGTGTTGTTCCAGAAGATGTGCGCGTGCCTGAAGCTCAGTGTGCCCAAACATCAGACATGCCAAACATACAATGGTTTTGCGTGCGCTTCATTTTATTTGTATTGGGTGGCAGTCACTAATTCATTGTGTGAGCTTTGTCTAACAGTCAGAACTTTAGAGAAGACACTCGTGTTGACATTATGAGGAGAGTACTGTCCATTTGTTAACATTTCCACTATGGAAGAAAAAAAATGAACCCTATTATTCAGTCCTGCCTGAATGCATCATGTGAAACGCTCCTGAGGTACAATACCATTTTCAGTGGGGGTGTGGCGCCAGTCATTAGCAGGAATTTGCTGAAAACTGAATGGAATTTATTTATTGTAAGAAATAGGACAGTATGCTTTAGCAAGCATATTAATGTGCCTGGCTTTTTCAATCAGTCATGTGATGCACAAATAAATAAATAAATGTGTGTCTGCATGTGCCATGTCTAATAGGGCATGTTTTAAAAGACAAAATATACATATATATTTGTCAGTGATCATCACCAGACTTATACATGTGGTTAAATCTGGTACACTGAAGTAAATAAATTTAAGGCATACTTGGTATAACAGCAGTTTACATCTTGACCTTTAACCACCTTTTCAAGAAGTACAAACATTAAAAGCACTTTTGTTGCTATTCTGAGGACGGGTAGTGTTAGAGGCTATGACTTTTTCCGTATCAGCTGAAGACAGAATTATTTTGTTCCGAGCTCCTGTTTTTGCTATTACAATTTACATTTCTATGCTATCTACTTTCTGCTCTTTTATATTTATTTTGGCATTAGTTAGGAAACAATTTCTTCTGTAGATATGGAGTTCCGTTGTCTAAGTCCTAAGGGTTGGGGGGAAAAAATCAAAGCTTTTGTATTTAGTACATTGAATTTCATTTTATTTTTTAAAAAAGCATCGCACTTTCATATTGATGCTCTGCATGTTTTATTACCTGTGCTGAGATGCCTGTTGATAGGTGCCATGTAAGCTTTTTCATTAAAATAAATAAATTTGTTGCTAATGTTGAGAGTTTTAAACAGCAAAGTAAGCAAGATAGATAGGAGAAAAATCCCAATAGCTTGGAATGAAGCGGAATAGAATCAATGTTCTCTTTCAGAGTAAGAAAGTGGTACCCTGCCTTCAGCGTTCATTTGCATGTCAGCATACTGAAAGCAAGCACATATTCTTCCTCTGAGCATTGCCATTCTTTATTGGATGTTTGTTTTCTAACTCTGATGCCACGGCAAAAGCCCGGCATTTGAAGATAAGGGAGCAAAAAAAAAAAATACTATGTTGTTGTGAACTTCTCAAGTCTTAATTTGATTTTTTAAATAATTTAAAATATTTAAATACTTAAGCAGTAATCACTCAGTGCTGGCAAGCCACCCTCCCTCTATCAGTGCTTGTTTCTCTTTCCTCCATAGGAAAAGCTCAAAGCAGTGCTAATGAGAAAAATCCCTTTCCTTGGCTGGGCAACATTCTTCACATTTTTTCTTGCAAGTTTGAAGATAGATTTTTACAGGGTGGAAAAGTACTGGCTGCAGTGTAAGGGCCTTGCCAGCTTTCTTATGCATCCCTTTCAACTCCTGTTTTAACTTCTTTAATTGTTTCTGTTAACCGTTTTATTCTTTAGTAGTGTCTACATTCAGAATTTTGCTGAGATTTAACTTCTTTTGCTTTCCCTTGATTTGTAGCCAGTGCACACTTTATTGTGAGAAAATGTTTGGGTTTATCCCATAATTCTTTTGTGAAGAGCTAAACAAAAATATGAAGAATGTTGTATTTGAAAGGGAAACTCTAGACAGCTGGTTTTGTTGGAAGACATTTTGGAAACTACTCTAAATTGTAGAAGCATGCATGTTACCTTTTTAACAGCAGTTCCCCTGAGGCCCAATTTAAACGTGACGTGGCACAATTTGACTTGGGTCATGCCAAATCTCAACCAAGGGTAAAATGTGAATACCAGCAACTATAATATAAAGATAATGACCATTACAAAGAGATCATAGTATCTTCCCACCCAGTCACAGGTAGATCATCCTTCTTCCACAGGGACATCTGCCTCTACCTTCATGAACCATGGGTTAGATCCATCAAGGAAAATTAATACAAGCACAGTTTTTAAAAATTGGTGGGAAAACATTTAAAGCTTCTAGGACATACTGGATGCTGCTGATCTAAGGGTTACTATTTACAAAAGACGTTTAAAGGGAGAGTCCAGTGTTAAAGTGCTGAATTAGGATTCATCAAGGAGTTCAACATTATGTCTCCCCAAGGTTTGAATAAATACTTGCATTTCCTCAATCACTGTTGGTGGTTGTAGCTTCAAACTGTTCTCTCTTTGTAACATCTCCCCACTATTGCCTTTAAGTTGCTTGTAACTATAAATATACCCAATGAATGGATGTACAATTCTTGCACTTGATAAAATGAGCTCTGACTCACAAACATACATTTTGTTAGTCTGTATAGTGTTTTTGGACTTCTGTTTAATTTTGAAGCAACCTTATAATACAGCTATTGTTTGGGAGCTGATGGAAATGCTACTGTATGGTGGTGTGTCTATATGGTCGCTGTGTCTTGAAAGAGATGATCATGTAGATCCTCTGCACCAGCAACATGCACGGCTTGTAGTGGCTACTTGAAGGTCGTTGAGAATATTAGGGAGATCACTATGGTGATCAGCTCTCATCAGACGTGGAAAACAAAGGGGTCTGCTGCTACTCAGAACTGTTTCCAGTTTTTATTTGATGGTTGACACATGAATGTTTCTAGAGTGGCTTCTGGCAGTCACAGTACTGGGAAAGGCGAGGTGATAGTATTCCTGTTTTACATGGGGGGAGGTATTTGTATCTTTGTGTTGTTTTTGAACACAAGCAGGAATTCAAAGAGTTTTAGGAAGAAGTACTGATGCTGATTTCTGTTTCCTAAAATGCTGACGTGCCATAAATGCAACTGAAGTAGCTTTTTTATTAGGTATCATTTCAAACAATCAACTGAAAGTAGCATTTGATTGCAATATAAATTTAACTGTAGTAACCAATGTACATTTTATACTATATTGTGGCATCAGATTTTTTTTCCATTTCCTTCCAAATTATGCCAGTATCACAGATGTTATATACCGTAAAGGGAAAAGCAATTGTGCTAAATTAGCATAAAGCAATTTATAAAACAAAGCAATATTCTGTTTATACAGTACTTACATAATCACATTCCTATAAAGCTACCTCATGATACACTTATGGTGGCTTTATTGGTGTAAAACAGAACAGTTTATATGCAGTGAAAAGAAATACTCCTTATAACTGCAAAAAGCCTCTTCGGTATGTGGCAGTGAACTTCAAACTACTTTGGATGTTTCATGTCAAAGTGAAACACACTAGGATAGTCCCAACTATGAAACCTATCACTGACTACTTCAATTGTTCACTCATCATTTTCCTTAGAAAGGCTCAGCACCAAAACAGATTGGCCTAAAATCACAGATCTCCTTTCATGTTTAAAAGACAAACAGGTATGCGTGGCCCTAAAATGGGCGGACAGTTTTTAAAAATCCATCTTGAATGTGCTAAGAATGCAAGACTGGGTGAACCTAACTCCAGAGCATGTGGAAATTGAAGAGTGGAACCAGCTCTTTCCTTTCTGTATGGCTCAAATCTGAACTGGGACTGTATGCTGCTCTTATTTAGCTTTCACAGACAACCAAAGATCTGTGGTCTTCATCATGTTAATTTTGGCTCTTGGAAGCCAACTTTTGTTTACTGTAACACAACTGAAATATTATAGTAGGTAAAAATCATGGTATTGAAGATATGTTTTCAGGTAGTTTGAAGTCAGTGACTAGAGTCCTGTCAATTTGAATCAGACTTGCAGAAAGGGAGTTGCAACATTGATGAAGTACATTGCTGTCATTTATGTAAGACCACAGCCTATGGTGTTTCCATGTTACTGAATTAGGTGGGTAAATGCTGCAGCCCTGTGGGTGGGGGCAATGCCAAAGGCCCTTTCCCCTTCATCGTTTCTCTCCCTCCTCGCCAAGTGGTGATTAACTCTTCTCTCATGGTTCTTACGTTCATACACGGATTGCATCACATGTAAGCAGCTCCGTTGCCACTGAGAGTCTGTGTGAATGGGGCCGAAAAGAATCCATTTGGGAGTAGGCTTTGGGGGGGGGGATGGAAGCCTATGTGCGTTTAACTGATAAGTTAACTGGCAGATCACCTCTCTTCATGCTCTATCTCTGAGCAGAGGGAAGCTGTACATGTTCAGTTTCTGCTTGTTGCACCTTTCAAGCTACTGAGCACAGTAATAGCACAGCAAGAGAACAGCAAGAAATGATTGACTGGTTCAAATCCTTGTATGGCTTATGGAGCTCATGGAATAACCTTGTACAAGTCCACTATCTCTGCTCAACCTTCCTTACACTGTTGCTGCAGAAGCAAGTAACAGTGGTAGCATGCATATAAGATGCTGGAAAATCCTATAGATATACCATCTGAATGCATATGTATCCAGAGATGCATCCTCTATGAGATGATGCTTTTTTACACATTTCATGTCTTCAGTCACTTGCCATTGCCAAAAAGATGCGTTATGGGCATTCAGTGCTGACACATTTTTGTGTGTATATAAGACTGTTGAACTCATTTTTTGTTTGGGCTGGTGTTATTCCCTCTTCTGTGCCCTGTAATTTGTGAGTAGGAGCCAGAAGCCACTTTGTCTGACATAGTCTTTTTACATTAAGCTAATCCCCTTTGAACATGCAACTCAATTTCTTTAATTAGCTTTAAAATAAAGATCGTTAGAGTGGAGTGCCACTATCAATTACTATGGACAGGTTAGTAGTCAGTAATACATCAGTATTCTGCCATAGTCCACCTTACACTTTTACAAAACCCTACAAGTTTTGCAATCCTCTAGACTCAGGCAATTTAAGATTCTGTTTTCATTCCTCTTAAGTCATACCAGGATGCTCAATGCCTCTCCTTTTCCTTTAGGTTTTGGAGGTGTGGGAAGAGGTGTTTCTTTTTGCTAAAGCTATTCCTGTCTTTGAGTTAGGTGGACTGCTATTTTATTTCCTAAAGGAAAAGAGAGACATTACTTCAATTGTCCTCAAGGGCTGTGATTTGTTAATCCAGTGAAACATTGTCTTTAAGAGCTGCCTTTCTGGGAATGGAAAATAATCTCTTTAAGAGAACATTAAGCCATTTTGCCTGATATCCTGTCTCTGATGGAGAATGAGACCAAAAGAACTCCCAGGCTATTGTGGAATAACCTTTCCCTCTTACTCATATGTAGCTTCTGAGATCAACTTTTGTGACGTTACTAGTCCTGGATACAGTACAGCCCAAGTCAAGTAACTGTAATACTCTCTGATTTCACTGGGAATTTTTTCAAGCATGTGCTTAAGTTTCTGATAGAAATCAGTTGGACTTAAAGTACTTCAAATTGATTAGTTTGTTTCCCCCCCCCAATAAGTATAAAAGTAAACAGAGAGGCATCAAAGATGCTTGTGTTTGTAATTTCACAAAGGCCAGACCAATAGAAGTGTGCACTTCAGTTTCTGCTTGTCCTGTGGCTGAACTGCCTCTAATATTGAAGGGAACAGGGAAGCCCTTTACAGACAGAAGCTCCTGTCTGCATGATGCCTGTGGAATTTGCTGCATCTGGACAATTAATACTCATGCCATGACCCTGGACTATATTTTGTTATGCAGTGATTCTGTGATCTGCACGGTTTTCACCCAGTTTGGAGTGGTTGATGATGATTTGTTCTTCTTTGCTTCTCAACTAAAATAGAACATTTCACCCAATTTTTAGGTAAACATGGCACCTTTGGTACCCTCGTCTGGTGAACTCCTGCAGCTTCCCCATCAAAGTACTGTTGTGGGTTCTTCACTCCATAATGATTCCTACCTGTCAGCTCAGCAAAATGGCAACCTTTCTAGTGGGCCAGGAGTAGCTGCACGGTCCACCACTCCTCAGATTAATGGGAAGTCCTCTGGTGATGAATTTGAATTATTGGTCAGAAATATGGCGCAGGTAAGATGTAATACCTCAGATTAATTAATTGTTTGGCATTATGCACTGGTGCTTATCTGTGACTACTCAACCATGAGATGATTGACAGCATCCTATGGGTTTGCGCGCTCCTCCTTTTACCCTTCTCCTCCTCTCTGTGATTAGTGTTATGTATGTACTGATATTAATGGTAACCACAGGTAGCTCAAACCACAAGTGGCAGATCTACATTTATTGTCAACAACAATTGAGGGTGCAGGGGTAAAACTAGCCATTGTTTCCTCTGCAAAGGAAAGGGAAGGGGGAAAAGAACACCTGTACAAGAGGGGGAAAGTGTGTGAGAGAGCCCATGGGATGCCTTTGTTCACCTAACTGATGTGGGGATACAGGAACTTGCCCTCCAATGGCTCGCCTCTTTTCTCCAGGGTCGGGGACAAAGGGTGGCGGTAGGGGAACAACAGTCCTGAAGATACCCGCTTGAATGCGGTGTACCACAGGGGGCTGTGCTTTCCCCGATATTGTTTAACATCTATATGCGCCCCCTTGTCCAGATTGCTTGGAGGTTTGGGCTAGGGTGTCATCAATATGCAGATGACACCCAGCTCTATCTGATGTTGGGTGGCCAGTCGGACTCCAGCCCAGAAGATCTGAACCGGGCATTGCAAGCCGTGGCTGGTTGGCTTCAACTGAGCCGGCTGAAACTAAACTCAGTGAAGATGGAGGTCCTGTGCCTGAGTCGAAGTGGTTCGGGGGTGGGAATCCCTCTCCCGACCTTCGATGGGGCACCTTTGGTGCCAGCACCAGAGGTTAGGAGTCTGGGAGTGCTCCTGGATACCTCCCTATCTATGGAGACCCAGGTGGCAGCCACTGCCAGCTTGGCCTTTTACCATCTTCGGCTGATCCGGCAGTTGGTCCCCTTCCTCGACCGCGATGACCTGGCTACAGTGATCCATGCGACAGTCACCTGGAGACTGGACTACTGTAACGCTCTCTACACGGGGGTGCCTTTGTCGCAGATTCAGAAGCTGCAGCTAGTGCAGAATGCTGCGGCCAGGCTGTTGATGGGTCTCCCTAGATGGGAGCACATCTAGCCTGTGCTGAAAGCGCTGCACTGGCTGCCGATAGCTTTCCGAGTCCACTTCAAGGTGCTAGTACTTACCTTTAAAGCCCTATATGGCCAGGGTCCGATGTACCTAAGGGACCGTCTTTCCCCATACATACCCCAGAGAGTACTACGGTCCGGGGCCCAACATCGATTAGTGATTCCAGGCCCCAGGGAGGCCAGGCTTGCGGCAACCAGGGCTAAGGCCCTTTCAGTGGCGGCTCCTACCTGGTGGAACGGGCTCCCGGAGGAGATCAGGGCCCTGCAGGACCTCTCACAGTTCCTCAGGGCCTGCAAGACGGAGCTCTTCCGCCAGGCGTTCACTTAGGAGCCGCCACTACCACCACCACCAATTGTCCTGTGGTAACAATAGGACATTTGGGATGGCCTATTATAAAGATCTAGCCACAATACTGCAATGGATTGGTACCACTGAAGCATAACATCTATAGGGCAATACCTGTAGGTCACCATCTTGATATGACTTACTGGGTAACATCACTGAGAACTTTATTATTGTCAAGAATGTTGTTTTATTCTGTTTTTAATGTTTTATACTGGCACAGGTTGCCCTGTTTCTGAGCTGCCTTGAGCCCGTTCGCGGGGAGGGCAGAATAGAAATATAATAAATAAATAAATAAAAATAAATAAATAACCATGGGGTGAAGGGACCGGTTCATTAATCAGCATCAGGCTTGTTTTATTAGTTATTGTTTTCTTGCATTTAATTATTTCCCATTTCCTGTTATAATGTCATATTTCGAGTCAGTCACCTTCCTCTGGTTTTTCTGTAAAAAGATGACCAGGAAATTTGACATTCATAACCATCTCCGTATAACTTGTATTGCTTTAAAGAGTGTTGTTGAATGTACATGGATTTTTCAGTCATTTCCCTGGTGCTACATTTGAATTTATTACAAAGTGGTACTTTCTTACTCATTGTGTTTGTTAACAGGGACGACTTGTTGAGACTATAGAGCTTGTGAAACCTCCAAGTGGTGGACTAGGCTTCAGTGTTGTTGGCCTGAAGAGTGAATACAGAGGTGAACTGGGCATATTTGTGCAGGAGATTCAAGAGGGGAGTGTAGCGCACAGGTAAAAATGCTGATACCTACTTTCTTCATGTTTGGGGGATGGGAACACCTCATAAGAGGAATGCAGCTATGACTCACGAATGGACAGGCATTCTCCCATTTGATTTGGGTGGGTGATAAGAAATTGTGTGAGGTGGGGGTGGGAACCCAAAGCCTTTAACTCACTGCTACACACAAACACAGAGATAAGTTTAACAGAATACAAAAACAATGGGTGCAATCCAACCAGAGCTAGTCACTGTTCAGTGTCCTACATTTCAGTGGGAGAGAGTTAAACCTGTACTTAGTTCTCCCTCTGTAATTCATGGGATTTCCCTTTGGCTGTTTGTGTCCAGTGTGCTTTACATAGTTCTTCTCTTTTAAAAAAGACACAGATTAGACTCACTGCTTGATTTAAAGATCTGACTTTGCATGGAATTATTTAAATGTGAATGCAGGAAATTTGCTTCGTAACATAGGTACCTTGTGAGTAAAAAATAATACTAAAGGATTTTTTATCTTCCTTATGGCTCAATGAAAGTGTTTTTGCAAGTAAACTGTGTGGAACAATGAATATTCAGCACTTTTATGCTGAATGGATCATAATGTTTGGTCTGCTAAGCAGCAAGCTAAAAGTTTAGAGTATAGTTCCTAGGCTATATGTGGAGAAAGCTGGGGGCAATCCACATGTAATATGCTTAGTCTCAGATGGGGGGGTTGCAGGGAGAAGGAGCTAGCTGTGGGGTAAAGTCTGGAGAGAGTGGCAGTGGGATTAGCTTCAAAGGGAGCTGATCACCAGGGTGCCAAGAGAGTTGCTCACGGCAAAACTGCTGGGAAAGATTAAAAAAAAATATATCTGGAAGAAATAGGGGGGAAAACCCAGGATTAAATAAAGCCACTTTAGAAAAAAAAACCTGTCAAAAATGGTTGTAATGTTTAGTGACAACATTTATTGTTGATTTCTCTTTACACGCCTTGTAACAGAGATGGAAGGCTGCAGGAAGCAGATCAAATTCTTGCTATAAACAGGCAAGCCCTCGATCAAACAATTACACATCAACAGGCTATCGGCATCCTACAGAAAGCAAAAGATAGTGTCCAGCTGGTTGTGGCTAGGGGCTCTTTGCCTCAGCTCATCAGTCCTGTTGTTTCTCGGTCTCCGTCAGCTGCTAGCACAATCTCAGCCCACTCCAATCCGGTGAGTACACCAGACTCACTGGGAAAATGAATGTATCTTCTTTTTTCTCAGCTTGTGGGTGGTTGCAGTTTAAGTGCTACTCTTTTGTACTTTTGTGGATTAATGGTTCTTCTCCCTCAAGTTAGAAGATATTTTCACAACATCTTCTTCCTGCATTTTAAGCAGACAGATGAGTAAAGTAGCATCTGCAGAGGAAACTTCCCACACTCTTGTTTTTGTCTTTCAACTCAAATCCAGGATTGTGGGAACTATTAAAAAATGGAGGCATGATGGCTGCCATTGGTTGAGGTGACTTCCTATGGGGGGCATAATGCTTTTTTTTAAAAAATAAAGGCTTTATTTACTCTCCTAAAAAGGGGAGGTATTTCGCTTAAATAGAAAAATAGGGAGGGTATATAGTGGGAGAAAGAGAAAGCTGAGTGATATATTAACTTGTAAATTAATCTATTAGTAATGTCCAAATTATCTTCTTAGGCTTCTTCTGTGTGCAGTCAAACTTCTTTCTTCAAACCAGTTAAAGGTGTTATCTATGTTAGTGTATTAGTAGTGTTCATTTGATGCTCTGTTAGTTAAAGTTTCCTCAAGGCGCATTCAGAACCGTTCCTTCGCGTGCTGGCTTCTTTTAAATTCCCAATTTTATGGAGGGGCTTCTTCTGTTTCCCTCTCTCCGGCTTTTCCAGTCCTCCTCCGGGTTGCTGTTAACGCTTCCATTTCATATACTGTAAATCTTCACTCTTTCATGCTCTTTCATGCCCTTTCAAAAGATCTCTAGCTCTGAGAATGGATTTTCTTTTCTTTTTTTTTGATTCCAGTTTCACTTTTTAAACGCTGCCATTCTCTTCGCTGTACATTAATCAGCCGGTTCTCACGAAAAAGCAGATGTCCAGACCAAAAGTTCCTCCCTTCTTCTCCGCTTGTCTTTTAGCCCAGCGCCGACATCTTATTATTTTTGTTTACTTTTAATAAAGTTCTTAAAACGCGCTCCAAAGAAACAGAAATTTTCTCGTTTTACTCCAAATGCATCAAAACAAATCACCACTACTCGCACAGTCCATTCCCCCCCCTTTATTCTCTCGCTAACGAAGTTAGAGGGTTTACCTCCTCGTCTTTTCCGCTGGGGGGGGTGGAGCGCTCTTAATTCTTTTTCTTCACATTTGACAACTCACAGTTTAGCCGATCTTTTCTTTTTTCATTTCATCAGTTGTTCGCTTTATCACTCGGTGACGTCTGGTGGCTCCCCTAAACCCCATACGGGGTCGCTCACGCAGCAAGGTCCATTGGGGCAGGGCATGGCGAGAGTCTCGATTTCCGACCGCTCGGCAGAGAAAGAGACTCCCTCCTAGTGCGCCCTAACGCGCCCCGGATCCGAGCCCCTCTCTTTCTGAGGGGCTCGTTTGGGTCTCCGCTCGCGCGGATTCCCTCCTCCACCGCGGGTGGGCGAGACGCCCTCGGGAGCGACCCGAGGATGCGTCCGCCATTCGCGGGAGCCAAACCGGAAGCCGGGGGGCATAATGCTTTTAATGGGCTTCTCATAGTGTCATCCCTGTCCCACAGAAGACAAAGTGCTGGGGTGGAGACATGCCACGTACTTAGCTTTGTCATGTGGATAAAGAGAGCCTTTGTGACATGGAAGAGGTTTTCAGTGGCAAACAGACTGCCTGCCATCCTATGTGTAGATTGTAGCATCTTGTACACAGCTGAGGTTCACTGTATTCAGGATGCAGTCAGTCAGGGAATCAAGATGGTCATTGTTTGAAATGTACTCGTTCAGTACTAATTTCAGAGGAGCCCCTCCCCTTCCTGTGTTTCAGGGCTAGATCAGATGACATGCTGGGAATTTCTGATCGGATATCCAAGCTTTTTGTGTATGTGTCTGTGTGAAAAAAATGCAGTTGCTGGGGGCATAGCACCCCAATTCTGACATAGATCACATTGCAAGGAGAGATGGGTTTAAGCCTCCCTCCCTCCATGCAGTTCGTCTGACCTGAAACACTCCTGGATCTATTTCAGGTTGGGAATAAGATGTGGGGGTGGATGGCTTAACCCCCCCCCCCCCAATGTTGTAGAAATTGCTCATTGATTTATTTTCTGTTGCAGTGGAGTAAGGTTTTTCTAGCTTTATGGCGGGCATGATGAGGGGAAGGATCATTCTTATCAACAAAAATAAATGTTGATTCCTGGAACCCATGTTATTCTAAATTGTTGAGATCCTAGATACTATTTTATTTGCCATTGAATATAGTTGGAATGGAGAACCTAGCACAGTGATTGATTATGGGTAAATCATGGGTAAATGCAGGGAAATAAGATATTTATTTATTTTGTTATTGTTTATTTTATTAATTCCATTTATACCCTGCCCTCCCTGCGAGCAGGCTCAGGGCGGCTTACAGTAGTGGCACCAGTGGCCATAAAACCATATAAAACATATGAACCAGTACTATACAGATAAAGTCTTAAAATCATGTTTAGTATACGGTATGTGCAAACGTGCCTTGATGAATATCTTTGTTTCCATAGTACTAAAAATGGGCTAACTTTAATGCTATAATGTTTTATGAGTTTATTTTTAATTTCTATCTTTGCAGGTTCATTGGCAGCATGTAGAGACCATTGAGTTGGTGAATGATGGATCAGGTCTGGGATTTGGGATAGTTGGTGGAAAATCAACTGGAGTGATAGTCAAAACCATCCTTCCAGGAGGAATAGCTGATCAGGTATATTCTAGCAGTTCCTGTCTACTGCATCAGTGATAGAGATGCAAATGGTTCCAGGGAATAGTCTGATGGGACTTAACGCTGTAACCTAGCTGAAACGCAGTAGATCTCATTGCCCCAGTGGAAGCTGCCCGTGTTTACTGCCTTGAGTTGTAAGGAAGCAAAAGAGAATATAAATGTAATAAATCAAGTGGGGTTTTCTGAACATTTTTACTCTGATAACTAACCCTCGCATTGTAAAAACATTCTTGATGTCCTAAATCAACTGGTATCTGACTTAGCATTCTTATTTGACTTACACTTAGTAAACAACTGCATTATAGCCAAGATAGTTAAATGAAATATTTGACTAGGTAAAATCACTAAAGAAAGTGTGGGATTTAAATAGCATATTCAAATAAATACAACATTTTATTTGAAAATGTAGTTTATCAGAATACTTAAACATATTTCAAGACATGGCAGCTCTTTTAAATTATTTAAATTTGAAAGAAAAAAAAATTAAAACATGGAAAATATACTAATTTTAAAGAGTTGCATTTGTTCCTGTGATTTACTGCAACGATGTTTATCGTTTGCTGCCCCAACTGGACTGGTATTGTGTCCATCCAGAATGTTGTGAATTTCAGTTTTAGGAGTAGAATTTTTTCCTCAGGAAAAATTGTAGCAGAGAAAACGTTATATAATGAGAAGATTTTCTACTACAGACAATTTTCTGTTCCACATCACTGATCAGTGGTACGGAATTATGGAAACATTACACACACACACACACACACTTTTTGAGGTGGAAATAGAGGGTGCTATCATGCTATATGGAACAATATCGTCTTCATGATGGGTGATGCACATCCACTCAAAACACAATAGACTGTAAGTTTCTTGGGGATGACACTTAAACTTGTAAAAGTCCCAGCCAGACCGAGTCCCAGCCGGACTCACTTCAACACATGCAGTTGGTGACAATTATAGATGTCACATCAATGCCATTGGGAATTGTTAGATATCCCACCCATCCACTCTGAGTGTTTCTTCTGTGGATGCTGATTGCCTAGGTGGTATGGAAAGAATGTGAAAGAAAAAAGAGTGGTTTGGGTCCTGTGAAGTGCCAGCAGAAAGCACTGACGATCTAGGATCTGACTTGTACTCTGCTTCCCAGGAGGCCTTTCCAATGCTGGGAAAGTTTATTCCCAGGGTTGAGGGATTTGTGTGTATTAAAGTTGTGCTGGATGGGTGGCTGGCTGTACTGGGGAGGGGGAAGGAGATGAAATTGCCTATTCTGCTTCTTGCACGAGTGGAACTCTGCTCATGGAAAGAAACAAAGGAGTTATTTGGTCCCTTCCCCCTCCCTGCTGTACCTGCCTGACCCCTTGAGAGGGGAGAGAAAAGTGAAGACGATCCTGCAATCCTTGTACCAATAGATTGCAGGATTCAACCCAGTGTATTAACAATGCTCTTTTAGGCTAGAATGGATTTCCGCTGTAGCCTTAATATTACAGAGGATTTCCTCAGGCAGACCCTCCTTCTATAGATCTCTGATTCTTCCAAAACTGTTTCTGGGGGTTGCCTTTCCCACAGAAGCAGTGTGCGTGGGGGGGGGGGAGATTTTGGACTGCCATTGGAGGGGTGAGGCTGAGAACCCCTGCTCTCTGCATATGGAAATCCCTGCCATTTGTGGGATTTAAGCCATTGTTTGCCACTGGGAGATAATTTGCCTTGGGCTGAGGCCTTTTCTTCCTTGCTGTGGAATGTAGATAGCCTATCTATGAACCTTAATTTTGCTTCTTGTTACACATAACCAATGCAGAGGGGCCTAGGTTGCTAGGTATCCATAAAGTGGAAAGTGACTCAGTTTCCCATGCTGTGGGCTTGTGAATTGGTGTACATCCACCCTGGTTGCAATATGGAGAACCCTGACATGCGTGTACTTATGACCAGGCTGAGAAATTCCACACTTAGTAGGAGTAGTGACCGTGGCAGAAAAACATGCATGTGTCATCATTAACATTCTGTAAAACAGCAATGCATTCTAGTGTGAACATTTGACTGACTTTATTGTCACTTGCTAAGCAGTTAGCTTCTTCCTCATCCAGCATGGTAGGCTGCGCAGTGGAGACCACATCTTGAAAATCGGTGATACAGACCTGGCTGGAATGGGCAGTGAGCAGGTGGCACAAGTCCTGAGGCAGTGCGGGAACAGAGTGAAGCTGGTTATAGCCAGAGGTCCAGTAGAGGAGCCAGTACCACCAGCAGTCCCTCCAGGCACCCCAGTACAAACGTGCATACCAGATAACCAGGTAAGAACAGGCAAGATACATTTAGGAATTGACACTGGAAACTGACTGGTGGTTCATTACTGCTTGGGCTGCCGTGTTTTGAATAGTTCTTAAACATGTAAAAGGACAGTACTTTACAGTCATACAAATTAAAAATCCCCCCAGTAGTCAGTAGTAGGTCTGTGCACTAGGGACTTTGGGAGCCTGACATAGAAATATGCAAATAATTTCTAACCCACTAACCTCAATGGGCCACTTGAATGGTGCTTTAGCAACAGCTGAGTAATCAGTGTGTTGCGACACCTCCCACTTATGCCGTGGAAGCCCTTTCCGTCCAGCTGGATTATTAAAACCGTTTCTCCAATATGCCTTTCTTCTCTTGCTTCCCACATTCACCTCAGCATCCCCGGCATCCATCAGGCGGCTGCTTTCGGTGCCAGCCGGCACACAGCTGCAGCTCTTCACCTAGATCAGCTGCCACAACTTCAGCTGCTACTAGCCATGTGCCAACTAGCCAGCTGCTATCTACATTGCACGCAGTACCCTTCATTTCTGTTTTGCTGTGCTGGCTATCTTCCTTTGCTCCCTGAAAAGTGCCCCTTATTTACCAAAGCCCCCCCCTGCCTTCTGCTTGCTCCTGAGTCACAAACGACTCCTTCTCTTAACATTCTGAAAAAGACACCAAGGGGATTTGAGGTAGGCTGTGTGTGTACTTAAACAAAGAAATACAATCAAGTGGAATAATGCAGATATTCCTGCATTTGTTTTGATTAAAAACACCCACCCACATCAGTTCTAGCAAGAGTCTCTGTCCTGTGTAGTTTATGTGACAGCTGTTTGGTAGGACGCTTCAGTTAACTTGATTATATTTGGTGGAATGAGGTGTTCTGCAGTTGAACTGTCGTAAGTAAAGGAGGTAAAGAAAGAATCAGTGTCAAACATTTTTGCCAGTGGCATAATTTATTTCTCTGGTTTTAATTTTTTTTTTTTTAAGTTTCATTTTTGCCCTTCTTGTTTTCAGGCAAGTTCCCCATATGTATCAAATACATTATTTTGGGGAAACTAGCTTATAAGAAAGTCTTTCCTTAAATTGCTCATTGATTTTATACCGATTGCTTTTCCAAGGGATGAGTAGAAGGCAATTTGGTATTTGATTTTCAGGAAATAATTACAAAAATCAAACTGCTGTTAGTACTTATTGCATGCATGAGTTCTTGGGTCATTTTTACTTTGCCATTTTACTTTCCCAGGATTTTGCCTGCCTTCAAGATCTACTTTTTAGTTCACCTTTCTATCCCACTCTTGTGCTACTCTTGCTCTAACATTCACTGATGTGTAAGGTATCTAGATAACACACTTAAACGATAGCTCACCATTTAAGAATCGCTAAGGACATAGGGTATATATCTGTACCTCAAACAGGGAAACTTGCCAAATATATTGGAACATTTTACATAATAAGGCTTTTTAAAAAAATTGTTCTCATAAGTGGGTACTTTGTGACAGTCTTTTATTAGAAAAGGTCATCCTTGCACCTTGATCAGTCATGATCCTGTCAAGTGGAACTTATTTTCTTTGTTTTTTAAAAAATAAATAACAGGTCCAATTGTGTGATGCTTTGTTTTTACTGGATGAAAATACTTCAAAATGTTGCCATACTTTTCTTCAAAAAAGGCCAGTTTTGTTGGGAGTGTTGTGTGGTTGTGTGTGTGTGTGTGTGATTTTTTATGACAGTGATCTCTGTGGAATGGAGAGATTAAAGAATACCCAAACTGTGATACATTCTAGAAAGTAGCTGTGTTAGAAACTACTTTGAAGATGTGTCATGCTCATTTTGTCAGGGCTTTACTAGTTTTGTAGGAGGGCTGCCATCTGTCTAACCGATGTCCCTGTAGCATTCTGGTGAGGAATGTTATCTGTGTAGTTTGGCTGCTTGGATAAGATGTATAACTACTGTTGGTTCAGGTAAGGACTGGCTTTAGAGAACATAACAGCCTTTCAAAGTTTATATATTTTTCCTTTTTTTCCTAAGAGAGAAGAGGAGACACAAGTTGGAAATGACACAGATGGAACCACATTTGATGTGGAGCTTACAAAAAACATCCAAGGATTAGGGATAACTATTGCTGGCTACATTGGAGACAAAATTTCAGGTAATATTAATAGTAGTATGCAAATACAAAGCTGATTTCCCCCTCCTTATACCCAGCCCAGTTTTTTGCTTTGACTGTGCTTAGAAGTGTTTAGCTCTGTTAAAGATTGCACCAAGAGTTTTTTCAGGCAATGGTCTAACAGTACTAAACAAAGTGACATCCTTCTAGGTCCTTGAAATCAGTGGACCTATGGTGTAAGTTGCTTAGGATTGCACTATAAATCTTTAAAAGTACAGAAGAATTTTTGTGGATTCATATTTGTGAAAAAAATGGGTTTCTAAATTTAGAGTTTTTAACTGATGATTGTGCAGATTGGAGTAGCTTGGTAGCATTGTTCATTCACTTTGTTAAAATCAAGGGTTCTGCAAAAATCCCTGCTTCTTTTGAATGTTCACATTACGTCTTAGTAACTAGAGGACTTGGAGCAACCTCACTCATAGTATTTGCAACATATAGAAGTTGTCTGGGCACGCACTATAACTGTAGTTATGAGTGAGACGAACACATATTTTGAAGGTTGTATACATTGTCATTGTCTCTATGCACTGTTGCTGGCCCTCCAGAGGAACTAGTACGCTACTGTGTGAGGCTGGATGATGGATGAGTTGGACCATTGGTCTGACCCAGCAGGGCTCTTCTTGTGTTCTTGTAGATAGATTCATGGAGGAGAGGTCTGTCAGTGGCTACTAGCCATGATGACTGAGGGGAACCTCCATATTCAGAGTCACTTAGCCTCTGAATCCCAGAGCCAGGAGGCAACATCAGAGGAACTGGTTGGCCACTGTGTGAGACAGGATGCTGGACTAGATGTACCATTGGTCTGATCCATCAGGTCTCTTCTTATGTTCTCATGCATACACATGCATAAGCCAAGAAGCCAACAGTTGGAGTTTCCTGCTTCTACATGCACATGTTTAAAAGTGTAAATTTGCCCTCAGTATTAAGACTTTAGATGAAAGTGGCTTCAGTGAACCTGCATTGACTGACATTATAGTGCTTTAGGTTAAATGCTCTGATGGAAATCCATCACACACAGTTGTGGCAACCTAAGTTGTGATAAAGACTACTGAGTGGTGATTTATAGATACGGAGCATTTGGAGGGTGGTGCTGATATAGTAGCGGCTGAAATGTAGTATTCCTTACTCAACCTTTAATTCTAATTCACAGAACCTTCTGGCATTTTTGTAAAGAGTATCACAAAAGGCAGTGCAGTTGAACATGATGGTAGAATCCACGTTGGAGATCAAATTATAGCGGTATGTAATCATGGATGAGTTGTTTTGTTGGAGATGTATCTATATTGTTTACTCTTGTAAATGCATGATTCACTTGTAGAAAATAATTTTAAAAGATTTTAAAAATATTGTTAGACATAACCTGTTTTAATGGACAGTGTACCCTATCATATACATTTACTAGCTGGAAAACTAGTCTATGAAATTGTGCGTCCAATAGAAGGTTAAGTGGAGTCGTGGTACTTAAAACTGCAATCCTGAACTGTCCTTGTCCAAGTCCTTGTCTTCAATGGACTTAAGAGGGTATAACTCCATTTAAGATTGCACTGTTATTTGTGTGTCATACCTACATTGCCACATACTGTTGTCTGTTGCAAGTACAGCTGTCTTTCTTGTGCCTTCTGCTGCTCATCCGCTCTTGGAAACATAGTTCCTAATGCAGATAGTAATGTTAATTGTGCTCCTATAGACAGAAATGTAATTGTTGTGTTAACCCTCTATAGAGTTTTTCCTTTAGATTATTTTTCTTTTACTGTTATGGTCATCTCTGATAGCATGAACACGTCAAACTGCTACTAGCACATGGTCAGCTATACCACCATATTATTTAACCAACAATAGGACCCGAGCTGTGGACTGATAAGGTTATGATGGGAAATCCTTAGGTAAACTCAGCTTTGTGCTCTTAGAGTGGCTTCAGATATAAATACTGAAAGCAGAATAAATCAGAATATTGGGGAATTTCACATTACCCGTCTTCTCCCGGTTTCAAGCCGGGAGTCTTCCGTTTCCAGATGAACCGGTACAGGGCTGCCATTTCACACACGGCTTGCCCCTACCGGAAAGGAGCCGATTCACAAGCGGTTCGGCGTTTCACACACGCACCGCTTTGTTTCCCCACGGTTTTTTTTTTTTTTAAAAAGTCCGTCTTATAGCGATATATCGATATACCAGTTTTCCAATGTATTCCAATGGGATCGGTATAGCGTTATATCGCTATATCGATATAAGCCGAACGTTCAAAAAAAAAAAAAGCCCGCGCGGCCGAAAAAAGGCGGGAAAGAACCGTATCAGAACCGGGAGAGGGAATGGGATACTCCTCGGAAGCGGTTGACAGGTAAATCACTTCCCTCCCGGTTCCTATACGGAACAGAGACTTTTGAGTGTGAAATGGCAGTCAGATCCCGGTAGGGAACCGATTCTCAACCGGGTTCTGTCTGAAATGACAGACCAGCAGCCGGTTGAGAATCGGTTCCCTACCGGGAGAAAGCGCCTGTCTGAAATTCCCCATTATTTCCAGGGGGAGATGTGTATCTGTGTGTATGTTTCAGCAACATGACAGTAGAGCAAAGGATTGAAAAACAACAACAGGAAGCTGGAGACCAGAACAAGAACCAATATTTTGCAGATGGCTCAAATGGGGCTTGGCTCATTTTGAGTGACACAGTTGTATATTATTTTCCCCTTCTTTTAGTGGGCTGTGGGTAATTATCATATGTTTAATCCTTCAGGTGGATGGAACAAATCTTCAGGGTTTTACTAACCAGCAAGCTGTGGAAGTTCTGCGGCACACTGGCCAAACAGTTCGACTCACATTGATTAGAAGAGGCCTTAAGCAGGAAAATCACATTCAGCCCCATGAGGACTTCAGTGCTGCTGCTGAAAAGGATTTAATTTTCCAAACTATGGATATTGGCACAGGGAAAGGTAATTAAGATTGGCTTTGCTTCGAATGAACTGGATTTTATTTTCTCTTCTCCAGCATGTAACACTGGGCAGCCGGGGGTGGAAGGGAGGAATTAGATCCTTCCAGACCCTCAGTTTTTTTAATTTAAGCTTTGAAATTAATACAGGGTTTTGTTATTCAGTGCCCTGATCCAGTGTTTCTATAACTTTTTTTCTATTTTTCCTGATTCTTGGAGCCAAAGGAAGTGTCAAGAGAGAGCTCATAGTTTTGTAGAGCAGGCAAAGAATTTTAGGTGGAGGATCAGAAAGCTGGCAATCCTTTCGTTCACAGTGCAAACACAGTCTTTAGCTAGGGCCGTAGCTTGCATGGATTTTTGATGTACTACCACAAGGGAACTTTTACATGCAACGTTCTTATTCTTATGTAATGTTCTTATGCTGACGGTTTCCTCAGACTATAACTCCATGATCTTTACTTAGAATACTTCATCAACTTCTGATGACTACAAAGTGATAAATTGGGGCACAGTCAGACCAAGTTGGGGCACAGTCAGAAGACATGTTCCTTATGGAAAAATGACCAATGAAACCAATGTGATTTTAAAAAGAATTCTTATTATGGGCTCTTTTTGTAGCAGGAACTCCTTTGCATATTAGGTGACACACCCCTAATGTAGCCAATCCTCCAAGAGCTTACGGTAGCCCCTGTAAGAAGAGTTACAGGGGCTACTGTAAGCTCTTGGAGGATTGGCTACATTAGGGGTGTGTCACCTAATATGCAAAGGAGTTCCTGCTACAAAAAGAGCCCTGCAAGATTTCTTATTAAAATCTGTAAGCTCTTGGAGGATTGGCTGCATTAGAAGTGTGTTGCCTAATATGCAGAGGAGTTCCTGCTACAAAAAAGAGCCCTGCAAGAATCTACCTTAGATAATGAATTTCAGTGATGTTCCCGCACGGTGTTTTTTACTTTCTAGTTTGGAGCCCGTACGCATGTGCTTCAAAACCATCCATTCAAGACGAAGGGTATTGTAAGAAGAATTCTTCCCATTCTGGCTACCATTGAATCATGCATATACAGGACATGGGCCAAATCCTAGCCTATATTTTTTCCTGTTTCTTTGGGTGACCACTCAGGAGATCATCCACTCTGGAGTTCCTGCATAGGATGGAAAGGGAGAGGCACAAATATAATAGCTAATTTTATCTTCTCATATACTTTAATCACAGTGTTGGGAGGTGGGGTGGAGGAATAGATTGTTTCCATTGTAAGAGTAAGAGTTTAAATATGGAGCAGTTGCTTATTTATGTTGGTGATTATAAATGTCAATCCATGATAATAGCTGCTTATTCCTTGTTAATCTGGAATAAAGGGAGTTAGACTGAATACCTTTCTTTCTTTCTAGAGCTTTGTGGTTGAGTGAATTTCCTGTTGTATTGCAATTCAAAGGGGCAGGTCATTATATATAATGGTCTTGTATATATCATTTTTTCAAATAAAAAAACAAACCTTACATTATTTGATAGCTGCTTTTGTACATTTTTTGAAAAGCACATCCTTGGTCTGATATTTTAGGGAAGAGTCCAGAAGTTCCTATCATCAGTGAAAGCAGACAATGCAGTACATTACTTATCACAGATGTCCCAATGTACATTAGCATGTATGGAGCTGCTGATGTTCTTCTTCTTCTTTTACAGAAATCTATGAAAGAGAGCAAGAAGCTCCATTACTGACATGCAATACCAGTGTGGTTCACATTGGAGAAGATGTTAGTCCACAGCAATCAGGTTCACGTTAATAATTTCTAGTAGCATTTTTTTCCTCCTGTTGAAGCATATTGGTGTGTGCCTCCTGGCCCTTGCCTTGCTTTTTTTTTCTTTTAGAGATGAATTAAAAAGGCCCAGTAGCATTCTCAAAAGTTGCTCCTCTGTCTTAAAAATCTTGGAAAATTTGTGGTAAGGGATGATGTGCAAATCTGTATTGGAAGGGAGGAAACAAAGGAAGACATTTCAAGAATTCACCATATATAGTTTTTTGCCTGGAATAAACAGTATGGTGAAACACTAGCTTTTAAAAGACTCCTTGGACATATGAGCGGTTCCTGAATATTAAAAAGTGGTCCTCAGCCCACAATTGATAGCTTAGACACTGTCTTCTCTGTGACAGACATTGCTGTTTCACTCTCTGGGAGCTTTCTAACTTTATATTCAGGGTTATAGGGCCTTGTGATAAACGTGCCTTGCATAGAAGCTTAGCAGTGGCTCTCTTTAATTGTGCTTGTGTTCTTTGCCCAGATTTTTGTTTGTAGCTAAACCACTTCAAACACTTTCTTATGCTGTTTCTTTAAATTCTGATCTAGCATGTTTCTTTTCACCTGTTTATGATTAAACCATTTCTTACTGCTAGTGGCAAGAGTCACTAAAACATATTTATTTTCTTTATTGCATCAATTTTCATCCCCTTAAATATATGATGACCGCATGCTTATGTGCCATGTTTTTAACACCTTTATTTTAAGCCAGTAAGTTCACTGATGTTCAGTGGCATGACTGGTTTGCTTCTAAAAGTTCAGTCAAGAGTACATGAAACCAAAGTTGCTATTGGTCTTGAAAACTGTCCATTATTAGATTGGTCTAGTTCTGAATATATGTTCATGACAAGATATTTATAGATGAACTGTATAGTTATACTTCATTGGGATTTAAGCATCTATTGACAGATGATTGGATCCAAAAGTTCTGTTCTGCTGGCAAAATCTTAGTTACACTAGTGCAGCAGTTTTTAGGTGTGTGTGTGATTTTTGCAATTCCCTCTTGCCACCACATACCCTCTCACTAAATCCCCAGGAGTAGAATTTCAGGGGCCCTTGTAAGAGGCAGCCCTGACTTGGATAGCTAAGGGTAGCTGGATAGCTGATGATCTTGTCGGATCTTGGAAGTTATTAGGCTTGCCAAGTCCCCCTGGGGGGCGGGGAAACCCCCGCCCCAGAGGCCCGTTCCCTGCCACTGGCAGATCGGGCCCTGGGGGGAACTCCACCCCGACGTGCATGTTGCCCGGAAGTGACGCGGGCAGGCTGGGGGCAGGGCCACGGTCATCCGAGGGAAAACTCTATGGTTTTCCCTCGGATGGTCGTGGCCCCGCCCTCAGCGTGCCCGCGTCACTTCTGGGCGATGTGGATGCGGTGTGCGTGCTCCAGCCGCCATCCGGGAGTCCCCCGCTGCAGCTGAATTCACACTTGGCAACCCTAGAAGTTATGCAGGGTCAGCTCTGGTTAGTACTTGGATGGGAGACTACCAAGAAATTCCAGGGTCACTATACAGAGGCAGGCAATGGCAAAACACCTCTGGTAGTCTCTTGCCTTGAAAATCCTGTGGGGTTGTCGTAGACCAGCTGTGACTTGAAGACTCCTCCCCCCAAAAAAAGAAGTAGCAAGAGGTAGCAGGAAAGTCCCGTTCCATTAGTTTTGGTCTGCTTTTGCCATTTTTGATTACAGTCCAAGAACTAAGAGTTTTTAAATATGTTGACTGAAATAAATTCCATCTGCTGCTGAATCAATTGGCAAAACTCTCATCGATCCCAGCGGCTCTAGTAATCACATATCTCTGGCTGGCTAAAGCAGTTCATGTCTTTGGTCTGAAGCATGTATGCCCAGTTTGTGACACATTGAACTAGCCCACCAGCCCACTAGTCATGAAGTATACCTGCTGATTGTCTGCCTGATTTTGCAAAATCAGGGGTAAGATGCACCTACGAGCTGTGCTTGGTTTCATGGGTCACAACTTGCATAGGCGTGCTTTAAAATATAAAATTCTTATAGTTGCATAGGTTGTCACATCTGCATATTAACAGTGTTAACATTTTCTGTTCTTTCTCCACTTCTTCAGTATTGTCATTGTTCTTCCTCTTTATACTTACCTCTTTATACTTACCTCTTTATACTTACTTTTTTACTCATATTTCCTTCTGTTTTTCAGCCTTGAGGCAAACCACCAGTCACTCAGATTTACCATTTCTCACAACATTCTCCCTCTCCCTTGCTGTCTTTTCTAAATAACATTCTTCTTGTTGTACGCTTGGACAGTGTGTTTCTTTCTTGTGTTGTGGATGAGCTAAATCTATCAGGCATGGATTTACACTCACAAACTTGCATTCTTCCACTGCCCTCTAGGGACCACATTTTAATACTGTCCTCTGAAATGGAGGTCATAGTTTTAAGAAGGGAAAAGCATAAATCAGTCATGCATACCAAGAACGGTCAGTGCATCCTTGCAGGTGGCTGTATTTGGATATTAAGGCACACTAGTTGTAAACACTGCTACTTTGATTTGCCTGTGTCACTCAGCAAAAAGCCATGCTCAAAGCCTATTAACATTATTAAAGACAGTTGGAAAACTGCATAACTAACACAATTAATAGAGACTGAATGCTTTGGTGATTTTACTCCTGTAAAATTGATCACACTATCAGTGCCCGACAGCATGCTACTACTGCATTATAAACATTATAAGCAGCAGTTCTGTTTTACGTTTTTGTAAAAAAAATTTTTTTGATTGCCATCCTTAGCTTTGCAAAAGTCATGAGTATGTTAAAAAAATGATACTGTCTCTTTTAGGTGTTGGCTCACATTTCCAGTTGAAAGAGAGTGTAGCAATTAAATGTATTCAGTTATCGTACTTACTATAAAAATGTACAATAAAAGCATTGTTTAGGGAATGCTTGTTCCATAGGGAAGGCAGAAGGTGCATGTAATTTCTACATTCACAGAAACAAGGAGCACCAGAGGATAGCCAGAGAGAGACCTACTTATTCAGGAAGTAAAGTCTAGTGCAATTAGCATTCTTTGGAAGAGAGGAGATGAAAGGAGATCCTTGAGGTAATGCAGCTGTGAATAGAATAGCCAGGGTAAGCACTAAAAGGCTGCTTCTTGAGGTAATGCAACTCTGAATTTGAATAGCCAGGGTGAGTGCTAAGTTGTTGTTTGGGTTAGTGTCAAAGGTATAAACAGAGTGGTGGTTTAGGAATCCTCCTAAAAGGAATTTTATTATTAACTGCTTATCTTGTGACTTCTTAACAGTTGTTGTGAGGGTCTTAAAAAGAACCAATTGAAAGTTGAATATGTTTTAGACTTTTTTTTAACCCTACCTAGATTGATTTGTGAAAATACTGTGCTGTGGTGCAATGTTGTTTTTGATTTTTAACAAAATCCAATAAGGATAAAGTCTGTGCAGTACAGAGTTTTTTTGTTTTACATAAATGGGACATATAAAAAGGAGAGCCGAACTCCAGCACAATCCAACCATTATCTTAGATCCCTTCCAGTCCGGCTTCCACCCGGGTCACAGGACCGAGACGGCTTTGGTCGCCCTGACTGACGATCTCCGGAGACATCTGGATCGGGGCGGTGTGACAGCACTGGTGTTGTTAGACCTGTCGGCAGCGTTTGACACTGTCGACCACCAGTTGCTGACCCATCGCCTTGCCAACGTGGGGATTCGGGGGCTTGCCCTTCAGTGGTTTGCCTCTTTCCTGCAAGGTCGGGGATAAAGGGTGGTTTTCGGGGACCAGCGCTCCCGTAGGTACCCCATTGAGTGTGGGGTGCCACAGGGGGCTGTGCTGTCCCCGATGCTATTTAACATCTATATGCGCCCCCTTGCCCAGATTATCCGGAGTTATGGGCTGGGGTGTCACCAATATGCGGATGACACCCAGCTCTATCTGATGCTGGGCGGCCGGTTGGACTCGAGTCCCAATGACCTGCATCGGGCACTTGAAGCTGTGGCTGGTTGGCTCCGACTGAGTCGATTGAAACTAAACCCGGCGAAGACGGAGGTCCTGGGCCTGAGTCGGACCGGGACAGGAGTGGGGTTCCCTCTCCCGACCTTCGATGGGGTGCCTTTGGTGCCTGCGTCTGGGGTTCGGAGTCTGGGAGTTCACCTGGACTCCGCTTTAACGATGGAGGCCCAGGTGGCAGCCACTGTCAAGTCCGCCTTTTTCCATCTCCGGCGGGCGCGGCAGTTGGCCCCCTACCTGGAC
>NW_015167534.1:216967-235418 GCF_001447785.1 Gekko japonicus | reverse complement strand
AGACGGAGCTCTTCCACCAGGCCTTCGACTAGGGGCCGCCGCCGCCCCGGTTACATTACCATCATTGGGGGGGGGAAGGGCCCTAGGAAGGAAGGAAGGAAGAAACATCTGTTTAACATCTATTATGGAGGACATGGAATGCCTACCGGGGATGTCTGGTTGTGGATGTGGTTGTCATCTTCTCTGAGATTCCGGAATGGATGAATTGTAGTTGAGCATTTTAATGCATTGAGAGGGTTTTAAACTGTATAATATGTTTTAAATGTTATTAAATTATTGATGTTTTACTAGCAAGATTTCTTGCCATGTAAGCCGCCCTGAGCCCTACGGGGGAGGGTGGGATATAAATTTAATAATAAATAAATAAATAAATAAATAAAAATTATCTAAATATCAGCAACACTGTTATGAATGGTCGGTCTGTCAGTCTGTCTGTCTATCTAATCTATCTTTGTATCCCTAAACTTCTGTACTGCATTTTTCAGGTTTTCAACTATTGTCCACAGAAGAAGGAGAAGAGGCATTGCTGAACAAGTGGCAGAGGATTGTGGGGACAAATTATGAGGTTGTGGTATGTAAACTCAAGGTCTTACTGTTAATAGTTGTCTTTGTGCTTTATAGGTAAGTTTCTCTCAATTGTTTTTAAAGAACCTTGTGTTAGTCTTTTTAACGTTTAAACATCTTTTTAAAAATTATAACATATTTTAGTACGAATAGAAAATAAAATAGAGGGTTCTAGGGAAAATGATTTGTACCCCTTCAAATATTTCTGATCTGATTTAGCAAGAATATTGTGTGTAGAGTAGAGGTGTCCCAAAATGGGTGAAATGTGAGATGTCTTTATGTCACTTCATGTGGCGGTGCAAGTTGCAGTTGACTTATGGCAGCCCTGTAGGGTTTTAAAGGCAAGAGATGTTCGTTTGCCATAGCCTGCCTCTGAGTTGTGACCCTGAACTTCTTTGGTGATTTCCCTTCTGAATACTAACCAGGACTGACACTGCTTAGTTTCTGAGACCTGATGAGATCATGCTAGCCTGGGCTATCCAGAACAAGGCTTCAGTACATGTACAACATATAAATATTTAGTGGGGAGTCAAGACTCCTTGCAGCATTCCAATGTATTGAATCAAATTTACATTTGCCTCACCCTTTGCAGGGTATCTGTGAGTGATAATGAGCTGGCCCCATACCATTTTTTATGTAAGATACCACAGAGCGTACT
The DNA here is from genome assembly GCF_001447785.1 of Gekko japonicus. Classification (NCBI taxonomy): domain Eukaryota; kingdom Metazoa; phylum Chordata; class Lepidosauria; order Squamata; family Gekkonidae; genus Gekko; species Gekko japonicus. The sequence goes on along the minus strand of NW_015167534.1, from coordinate 234,196 downwards.
TGAGATTCTCACTCATTATTTACATTACATGGAACGATTATTAATGGGAGATTTAATGTCAAGAGAAATCAAGTGTAAATATCACATTTCAATTATGAGCAGATGTAAGGCATATAGTATTTTAGGCCTCTTATGTGAAGTTACGGGGAAGTCTGTGACTGGGCTTCCAGATGTTTCCATTAATGCTAAAAACCAGCCACAAGGGGCCTGATTTCCATTGGGGCCACAGTGCTGGGTGTGGAATAATTTAACCCTTTGTCACCATTATGTTTCTCTGAGAGAAATTGGGCTTGATGCTGCTATTAGCCCATGTAGAGGACAAGACAGTCACCTGTACTGTCTTTATAGCTTTTTCTACCACAGCTAATAGCAACTTGTGAGCGTGGGAGGATTCCTACTTGGGAAATGCCAGAGGAATTCCTGTGTCCCAGGGCCATGTCTCCAATCTGTATCAGCCTACGCTACCTGGTTTTTTATATGAAAGGGAACTTTGGGATTGCCCGTGTAACATATAATTTGACCTTTAGACCTCTGAATTGGTATAAGGAACAATAAGGTGATGTAAACATACCAAGAACTTCAAGTTAATTTTCCTTTGTATCAAACTGATACCTACAGTCTGAATCCAAAGTGATCCCCTTTCCCAAGGTGAAAGGTGTTTAAAGAAATTGTGTGCTGGATTTCAGGCAATAATTTGAAGTCTGAGAGAGTAACATTCTTTTTACTATTTTTCACAAGAATATCATGTGCACATCAAGTATGGTTCTGTCACAAAAGGAAGTAGAGAAAAGCAAATGAGACTGACAGTGCAATTCTAAGCAGTACACCCTTCTGTGCTCAGTGAAGTCCATAAATTTAGCAGGGTGTAACTCGGCTTAGGGTGGCACTGTAAGTTTAACAATTTTATTTATAGTTTAAATATAATATTATGGATTCTGACTGTGACATTTTAATAGATTTATGAATTAAAACGAAACTACCGTTCTTTTAAAGTATCCTTTCTCACTTCATCTACTTCCATTTTGGCCATCTGCTGACAATTCATACTTCTACCTTTTTGTGGCATAGCTCAGAGTGGGAAGAACTACAGCTAAAGTACTGCAACAATACTTTTAGCTCTGATTTTTAGAAAGAAAATAGTCTGCCTTGTTAGGGAGTCTGCCCATGGTTGTTGTTAGGGCATTCAGGTTAAACAGTATTCAAAGTGAATCATGCTTTCTAGGATATCCCTTGTCCACAGTTGCTACTTTAAATGTGTGGATTGAGAACTGTATGGTTGAAATTGAAGAGGGGCAATTGATCCACTAAACTCCTTTTCTGATTCTTCACCTACACACTCAGACCTGCTCATGCCATCCAGGCCACAGTGTGCCAGAGAGTTGGTGTGTTGTCAAAATTGTCACATTCAAGGTGACTCACACTAAACAGGCAATCACATCCATTATTTAGCTATCATTTTACTTGTGATTGAACAACAAGGTATCCTATGTCTAGCTTGTGTATCTCATTTCAGAATTTATAGCAAGTCCTGTACTTGGTCCAAGATGGTCCAAGAAGCATCTTTGGTGTTATAGCCTTGAACACACCCAAAGTTCCAAAAAAGGGTATTTAAGCATAATTCAGGGGCAGGGTCATTGCTACAACTCTCTTTCACATACTACCACAGATGTTTCTCCACCTGGGAATTAGTAACCCATAGAGGATTATATTGCCAGGTGTGCGTCCTGTGTGTGCTTTACTGCTCCCAGGGGGGTGACAGCAGTGGGCAGTATTGGTGCCGAATCTGTCATCCAGGGCTTTTATGATACATCGGAGACATTTCCGTTTCAGAATACTGTATTTGTTAGCCATTGTTCCTATGGCACCCGTGGAAGCTGACTTCTGCTATAGCGGGAGGTGTGGGGCCTTTGATTGTGGCATTCGTTCCATTTATTTGTAACTCCCTCTGACTACCTTTCATCTCTGGGGCAGCTGTAGCTACCAGCATCTGTTACCCTTTGGAAAGGAGAATGGGACGTTACAGCTGGCTGCTCCCTTTCAACCTACATTGTGATTCCATCTTGTTTTGATGTGAGAAATCAATGAGAAGGGATGATGTTTGAAAGAAGGGAGCTTGTAGTTTAGGAAGCTGAGCATCTGTGGTAAAATGCTATGGTTGCTGCTTGGAAATCTACTGTTCCCTTCTATGTATGAGTGTAATTTTAAAAACAACAGATTTATAGCATTCTGCAGATTCATTATTTGTGTTCTTTCCAGGTAGCTCACGTGAACAAGTTTAGTGAAAGCAGTGGACTGGGGATAAGCTTAGAAGCAACAGTGGGACATCATTTTATCCGATCTGTTTTGCCAGAAGGACCAGTTGGACGATGCGGCAAGCTGTTTAGCGGAGATGAATTACTGGAAGTATGAAAACAATTTCTGATTTACTTCAGCTCTTTACAAGATGTTCTCCTGAGTTTTTGTGTTTATTATTTGTGCATGTAGATATTAGTGTGTCTCCACATAGGGAGCTGTTAGAGGGAAAATCTGGCTAGTGGTATAAAAGACTTAACAACAGCGGTATTTGTACAACTTCACAATAACAAACAAGAGGGTGCTATGAACTTCTGCTGTGCAAAATTCATTCCTATGAATGCAGTTTGTAAAAAAACCCACCAAAACCAAGAACAACCCACAGATCTACCCTCTTGAACAAGTTTAATTCAGTAGTATTTGAGGACGAGACATTCCCAACAGATGACAATAGTGACAAAAATTCAAACTGTGATTTAGAAATTCCTTCTTTGTATTTGTGTTACATGCTTCCTGTGCTGCAGCTGGGTCTCAGCAATGCTTCTTAGGGCACCATGTTTTCTAAAGTTGGTCTGGCTCAGGCATTGGTAGTCTCCATGCAAACCAAAATGTGTGACAATTAGGGGTTTCATTTTGCTTTAATTGATTGGGAGCTTTACTGTTCTAAAAAAGATGAAAAATGAAAATTCATGTTAATCTTGTAAGTAATTGTTTTGGCTTGAGAACTGGAGAGGTTTTTGAACTCTCTATTCATCCTCTTGTTTCATTATCTGGATCAGCAATGTGAAGCAGCACTGCCGTGGTTTTGAACTAGGGACGTGAAGCAGACAGAGGACCTCCAGACTCATCAAAGAGACTTGGGGTGATTCATAGGGCATTGACTTCAATGGGCTTAGAAGGGTATAACTCTGTTTAGGACTATGTTGTCATTGTTATACAATGTCATGTGAATACAGTCATAATTAAATTGATTATTTGTTGCCAGGGTTAGTCACCTTCTTCAATTCAAGATAGGAGGAGGATTACATGGAATATCATGCTTCATTTGGCATCAGGATGGCTTAGAATATTGCCTTTTATTTCAAAAAATGATTTTTTTAATTATATTTTTATTGAGTATATATTTCATATTTCATAAAAGTATTTCATACCCCTATATATTATACTCAATTTCATAATTTAAACAAAAAACGAGGTTACATTCCATCTGTATAACCAACAAATTAAACTTAATCCATTTTACAAAATGAATTTTTAACAATTTTTTTTTATAGTTCTCTAGAGTTGTCCAGAGGGGAAGAGTACTTTACTGATTTTACTGAGGAAACCTGCTGTGCAGCAGTTGCCTCACTACTTATTGTCATCGCTTCCCATTGCTAGTTTAAACTGAAAGTACTAATAGTCCAAATACACCAAAGTACATAAAAATCATGCGGAATATCTTCAGTGTAAAACACATAAATAAAATTACAGAGAACAGCAAATTAAGTGCAGCAACAAGGAGAAAGGTTTCAGGAATTCTCATCTATAGTCACCAAATCAAATAATCTCCCAACACATAATGTCACATTTTAATGAACTCTAAATCTGTACCATTTTTGCATTTAAACATTGTGCTAAGCATAATATATTTGTTTAACTGACTTCATTTATAGTCCACCTTTCTCACTGAGACTCGTTCAAGGTGAATTACACATAAGAAAACATTAACAATATCGGAGCAGTATAAATACAATAAACAGTGCCATAAAATGGGATTAAAATTAGAAAAGTGAACTAAACTGTATATTGCATACAGTAGTATGACACATGCAGCTGGCAGTGAACAAAACAATGAAACGAGTCATAATAGAATAGCAATGAACCAAAAAAATAGCAATGAAAGCTACCTTAAATTTTACAGGCATTGAATATAACCCTATACAAAAAGACCCAGTTGAACAGTTCTGTTCTGCACACTCTGCAGAATGATGAAAGTATGGGGGCCTTTCTGACCTATATTGAACATCTTTGATGTTTAAGCTAGACTAACAAATGGTTTATTGATTTGATTAATTGATTCTGGAAGCAGAATTTATCAATCTAATTCCAAATAAGAACAGATCCATATACGTGACTGCTGGCCTTATTTTGCTGTAGCTCTATTAGGCCTGGCAATTAAATAACATTGTACTAGGTTATCTGATACGAGGCTCATAAAGTCACCACTAGAGGGTCTTTTCACCCTCTCAATACTTTTCTGCTTTTAAGTTGTTGAAACAAACTCTGCCTTCTACTTTCTGCTGATTTGTATTTTTGTACAATTCTCAGCAATCATTTCCTGAATCAGCTGCTCCTTTTGACTATTGCAGAGTTTCATCTTTGTCACTTTGTAATCCCAGAAAGTCAAGGACTGCATAGCAAATGTAATAATGGAATGACAGAGCTTATCAGACTTGGCTACATTGTGAAATTTGTGAAGGCAAGTGAAGCCATACTGCCCTCACTTTGAAATTTCAGGCTAGGACTAGTTACACCAGAAAGGACATTGAATTCTGGCTTCCAGTAGACAATAGCTGCATTTGGATGTCTTATTATGCTATTATGGTTTTGTTGCTGGAGCACCTGCTGATTGGCAAGGGGATGAAAATGCAAACACTTTCATGCTTTTTAAGCACCCCCACCCCACCAGTCACTTTTTTGAAGGGTATGAAAAGATTTATAAAATTTGGATCCCTGTTATGACTGATCCCTTATCTTTGTTATCTTTGTTATCTTTGTTATCTTTGTTATCTTTGTTATCTTTGTTATCTTTGTTATCTTTGTTATCTTTGTTATCTTTGTTATATTGTTCTGGTTCCACTATGAACATAGGGTTGCCAAGCCCCCCCGGTTTGCCAGGGGTCCCCCGGTTTTTTGGGGGGGTTCTACCCACTGCCGGCCAGATGGCCAGTGGGGAAGCCCCGCCCCCAACACCCACAACCACCCCTCTCCCTTCTCTGTTGAGCGTTTGATAACTTATCATGGGAATTTATTCTTCAGAAAATAAAGATCTGGGAATGTGGTGAACACTTTGAAGCAATGATACGGGCAATATATAGAAAACAAACGGCAAGGGTAATTCTAAATGGCGATATGACAGCAGATATTGAAATCCAAAAAGGAACAAGGCAGGGTTGCCCACTTTCACCTTTATTATTTATATTTGCCTTGGAAACATTAAACAACATGATAAGGAGAGACCAACAAATACGTGGTCTAAAGGTACAGGGTGAGGAATTTAAAGTAATAGCATATGCAGATGACATAGTATTTATCTTGGAAGAGCCTGCAGAGACAATAAACTACCTGCTGGAACTAGTAAGGGGATTTGGAGAACAAGCTGGGTTAAAGATTAATCAGAATAAAACAAAAATAATTACTAAAAATTGCACAGCTAATCTGATAAATCAATCTAAGAACAGGAATGGAAGTAGTGAAAAAAATGAAATATTTAGGAATAATAGTTTCTAATAAAAGTACAACCCTTATAGAAGACAATTATTATAAGTTGATTGAAGAGATTAAAAGAGAGTTACATCATTGGGAAAAACTACAGATATCATTAATGGGCAGGATAGCCGCGGTCAAAATGAATGTGTTACCTAAATATCTATTTTTAGTACAGAATCTTCCGGTACTAAGAAATCAGCAATTTTTTCTAGATTTAGAGAAAGTCATCAAGAAATTTATCTGGTATCCCAAAAGAGCTAGAATTAAGCTAACAACCCTACAGGATAGAAAGGAAAGAGGAGGGTTTGGACTCCCAGATTGGAGGTTATACTATCAGGCAGCGGCGTTAAGTTGGGTTAAGGATTGGATTCGGTTTATTAACATTAGGAACTTGAAACTTGAAGGGCACGACCTAAGAATGGGATGGCACGCCTACTTATGGTACAGGAAGGATAAAATACACTATAACTTTAAACATCACATACTAAGAGGCGCGCTAATCCGGGTATGGAATGAGATTAAAGGAAAACAATATGAAAGGACACCAAGATGGGTGTCACCGCTAGAGGCCTTCATTACACCAACACTTCTAGACCCTTGGGATAGAGAAAGCTACGACACCCTCCTAGATAAAAATAATAATCTTAAATCCAGAGAGGCGCTACTGTCCCAGAACAAAATAGAACTATCTTGGTGGGAGACACTCCAACTACAGTCCATATATGCCAAAGATCTAAAAGTAGGGTTTGAGGATGGCAAACTCCAGTTAGACAGAATATGGGCATCAAACAGCGATAAAATGATTCAAAAATTGTATAAATGGTTATTGGAAGATCGGGTACAAGAGGGGGCTACCAATACAATGAAAGCTTGGTGTAAGGATGTAGGGCATGAAATAAATATAGAGGATTGGAGGAAAACTTGGAAGTCAATAAAACTAATGAGAAGTACCAATTACAAAGCAAACATATACAAGATACTCCATAGATGGTACTGGTCGCGGATAAAATAGCCAAGTGTAACTCGGCACTTTCCAAGAATTGTTGGAAGTGTGATAACAACGTGGGTACCTTCATTCATATGTGTTGGAGGTGTCCAAAGGTGCAGGATTTTTGGAAAATGATTCAGAATATAATTTGGAGAATGATAAATATAAAAATTCAGCTAACTCCGGAAACGATGTTGTTAAACATGATATCAGATTCCTACAGGTGGAAAGATAAATATATGATTGTGATAATTCTTACTACAGCAAGAATTTTGCTAGCTAAATTTTGGAAACAGGATTATATCCCGAAGAAAGAAGACTTAATGTGTAAACTATTGGAAATGGCAGAAATAGATAAGTTAAGCTTAATGCTTAAAGGGAAGGACGATAAAGTATTTGCGGAAAGATGGATGCGTTTTTATGTATGGTTTGAACATGATGGATAAGACTCCGAAAGGATTATGAGGATATTTGTATGATATGCTTGTTATCTTTTATGAAAAATGAAAATAAATGATTAAGAGAGAGAGAGGGGTGGCTGCCTTTAAGTTCATGGAACCCGCGTTTCCTCCCAAGCCCGATCTCCACTTGAGATCAGGCTTGCAGGGAAATGCCAGCTCCGTGCACTTAAAAGGGAAACGCCGGCTCCTTGTACTTAAAAGGGAAACGCTGGCTCCTTTAAGTGCAGGAAACTGGCGTTTCTGGAGATTGGGCACGCGGGGGGGGCAGGGGGCAGCGAACGTCCCCAACATGATGTCATCACGTCAGCGATGCCCTGCCCCCTCCAGGAACGCCCCCAAAGTCCCCCGCTGGGGGCAGAAGATGGACTTGGCAACCCTATATGAATATGCGTGGTATGTTATGCATCCCATTGACAGAAATGTATACATGTATATATTCAGAATCTGAACTTTATTTTAACATATTCATTTTGCTTCAGATTATTATAGGGCTTTATTCAGAAAAAAGCTAAATCCTGGGATTACAGTGTGCTTTCCTTAAAAAGTATTTTTCCTTTTTGTCTCTATTAAATATTTTGTTCTCTGTCAACAGGTAAATGGAATATCTTTGCTTGGAGAAAATCACAAGAATGTTGTAAATATTTTAAAAGAACTTCCCATCAAGGTAGTAATGGTGTGTTGCCGTGCAGCTGCTCCACCTATTAGTCAGTCCATATTGGATGAATCACAGATGACAGAGCAGGTAATATAATATAAAAACATGTGTTGGTGTGTGAAGGGGTGCTGTCCCTGTTCTGTAGATTGGCCTTTTGGGGCCAAACATGGAGTGAGCAATTGGAAGGGAACAGGTAAAAGAAAGGCCTGTTCCGCCTTAACTTCCCTTTCTAGCTGGTATGTACTATCCGAAAGCCATTCCAAGCACTCATTCTGTGCTGTGGCTTCACCTGCCCTTATGCCCCAACAAGGGCAGAATTGCCTCAACTCATTCTAAAACAGATGGAGTCACAGGCTATGTGCCTTGGCTGTATTTCTTCTTGGCTGCTTCTCCTGGGGGAATGTGGTAACTTACAGTAACGATATAGTGAGAAGATACTGTGATAAGCCTTTTGCTCACAAGTTAGCTGTAGTCTTGTGACTTCCTCACAATTGCAGAGTGAACTTTACAAATGCAAACAACGAAGAATCTTGTCTCTGTTCTTCTAACAGTTATGTCACCCTTTGGGTTATATTGGTAGACATACTGGTGTGGATATCAGTAATCTTATTTCTCGGTTACAGCAAAAGATTCATTTGTTATTAAATTGTTGAACATCAGTGGTAGCTGTCTGGGTGTGGTGGAGTGCAGGAAGTGGTTTGTGTTACTGAATATCTCCCATTCTGTTTGGTTGTCTCAGCAGCCATTGCTGCTTGATGTATGCCATTTTAGAGCTTAAAACCTTGCTGCAATTTAAGAGTTAATTCCATTTATACAGGATTACTACAGTAACTGCAGTAGGGTATTTAAAAAAAGAAATGGTGGGAATGTAGACATCTTTGATGCAGGGAAAAATAGGATCAGGAAAAAAATCAGATAAATAGAGTTTGACTTTTATAAAGAGCAAGTCCAGACTCAAGCACCATCTGGAGTCTTACACCGGCTTGAATTTGGAATGCCTGGTTTAAATCCCTACTTTAGATTCACAGGGTGGATTCAGTCAAACTACTGTGGTTATGTTAGATCTACCCAAACTCTTGGGTAGGCCCAGCAGGATCCCCCCCCCCTTTGAATGCCAGATCCTTCCATGCAACATCACAAACTGCTTTCAAAGCCAACTTCTATTTCAAAACAGTTTTGTTACACAGCTTGGGAGAATGGCATTGAAGAAATTCAAGTAAAAGAAGGGCACACTGAACTGTGTCTAGGGTTGTTTTTTTTTGTGAGGACAAGCAAGCTAGAAATTGTCTGGCATTTTGTGAAGCAGCACTGCTGTGCAAACAGTAAAGCCTAATGAATTTGATTGCTGCAAAATACTATGGTTATAAATATCTAATTGAAAATAAAATAAAAATTTACATATGTGTCTTCAGAGATTTGGAATGCAGATGTGATTGGAAGTACAAAAACAGAACAAAACATCCTTCTGCTTCTTTTTCTCCACATATCTTTATGACATTTGAAAAGGAACTTGTTCATTCTCCTTCCTCTCCCCCACCCCCACTCCTTATTAGTCTATCCGTACAATGCAAGCTTGTGTAGTTGATCACTTCAGATGCTAGAAAATGTGCAGGGAAGTCAGAACTGGCTTCCTGGTCTGCCACTGTTCAATACTCAGATCCACATTTAGTCTGCAGTACTCTTTGTGTGCGCGCACAAACATGTTTTATTTGAAAATGTATCTTCGACGTAGATGTTCTGGATGGAGTAGTGGTATGTGATACTTTGACTCACAGAATTTATAACTTGGTAACACATTGCTATATCTTTATATTGTATCAGCCTCTTTTCTAAGAATACTGTATTCATTGTAAATAATGTATGGAAGTACAATTCTTACATATTTATTTACATATTGATTTCTTACATATTTTTTGTAATCTTTTTCCAGTCTCATATAGATCTTGGTGGACTACTTGGTTCTTCAGAGACAGATGATGCTGATTTGGAAATGGCTAACATAGGACAGAACACTGATGATGTTCAGGGATCTTCTTTGGCAATGTGGGAAACAGAAATACAGCAAATTGAGCTAGAAAAAGGGAGCATGGGACTTGGCTTTAGCATATTGGATTACCAGGTCATTTTTGAATTCTTTGTTTCACAGAAAGGAAATAGCTACTTCAATGTATTTTGTCTCCCCTTAAATAAGATTTGGAGGCAATGTAAGCATCAGACCTTATTATCAAAACTAATTTTTGTTCCTTCATTCCAAATTGATTATCTCATATCATAGATAATAAGAATAATTGTGCCTATAGAAGGTCAGATATAAACCGCATTAACATCCCAGGCATTTGATAGTATACTTTTCAGTAATCACCTAATAATAGCATATCACTTGGAAAGATGACTATACTGAAGAGCATAGCATAAATTACTACAGATGCCATGGTAGTTTTCAGTGTTTAATATCTAATGAGGCTGAATTAATCTTCTTGATACTAGTATCTCATACGCTTCTAATGTCTGATTCTGTCCAACTTGATTTCCATTAAGGTGGGGCAAGGAGGGTGGCTGGTAGCTAGATGGGCTTTTCCACTTCCTTGACTTACCCCTGTTTTCTTGGCAGTCAGTCCACAAGCATTGGAATCAGTCTGGACATGGTTATTCCACACGTCTGCCCTCCCTCTGCATTTTAACAGTTGTTGAGTCAGTTTATTTTCATATGCATGTGCCTTAAATAATCAGGATTTTCAAGGGGCCATCCTTTTGTCATTGGCGGTGTCACAGCACTCCCTCCTTTTTATTTTTTGCACGTGCTCTTATTGATAAAAAAGGCACTATAATAGCGATATATTGGTATACTTTCTAGTGGTGGATTCTTCAGGTTCTCTGAATTCTCAGCTTTCATTCAAAAAGTGTCTAGCCACTTCTCTTGCTAAGATATACCTTTTTTCTTATATCTCCACAAGGGAAGTAGAAACTTACTTTTTAAAAATGAAAACTGGGAATTCAGAGAACCTGATGAATTTCTCATTACAACACTTTATTATTATTGATATTTTAGTACCATTTAGCAAAAAAAATGAAACTGCTTTTCTTCAGTGGGAAGGAGAGGGAGTAGTTTGACAGTGATGACCATCTAATAATTTAAAGTAGGCTGGAGGTGGGTGGGAATGTGTGGGACGAAGAAAATCACAGAGTTATTATGCACAAGGGAAAAGGTGACTCAAAAATCAGCTCCCAGGAAAAGTTTGGGGTAAAAGTTATCTCAAAAAAATTGGGAAAACAACAATAACAACAGCAACAAAAAACTAAAGGCACAAAAAAGCATGCAGAAGTCAGGAGATAAGCTGAAGCAGTGTGGGGCTAGAACCGATGAGGGGAAAATCCCATATTGAAAAACCTGATGTGTAAACTCTTGGTTCAGGCTGCATTACTTATTATGGTCAAGTGGAGTGTTTTAACCTAGATCACAGGTTTCTAAAAAGGGCTTTGTAGTACTTAAACTCATAAACGGAAGGTTTTTGCCTGTAATCAGTAAATTGTATCTCAGATGTACTTGAAGTACTTTTCCATAAGTGTTTTAAAACTTAAACTACATTATATTCTTGCTATTTTTTTCAGTGTTATATTTGGGTATGATCAAGTATTAATTATAGGGAGGCACTTATCACGAGTAGCCATTCAGCTGATCACTGCCTGGAATTGCCAGTCTTTTAGCATACATGAACACTTCCATATGCCTGAGTAGAATGAGAAAGAAAAAATGCTTCTTATTATATGGCACAGTGCCTTTTGTAGCTGAAGTTGTGCTTTCTTGTGCGCATAGGAGCTCCATGCAAGAATGGATTAACATTAGTGTTTGGAGCAAACCCATGCTTGCCTTGAAATAAAATGTCTGGTAAAGATCTTAAACACTGTCTTTCATGAGGAAGCTTTACTCATAGTTTGTTTATTTATTTTAAATTGTTTGAACTCATAAAATTGGTTTTCTCCTCCTTTTCCCCTTATTTAATAAGGACCCAGTGGACCCTGCCAACACAGTGATTGTGATCCGCTCCCTTGTCCCTGGGGGAGTTGCTGAACAGGATGGCCGGCTCCTTCCAGGAGACAGGCTCATGTTTGTCAATGACATCAACTTGGAAAACGGCAGCCTGGAGGAAGCTGTGCAAGCACTGAAAGGAGCACCCATGGGGACAGTTAGAATAGGAGTCGCTAAGCCACTGCCCGTAAGGATGTTAGCTTTATGTGCTTTATGTTTGAACTGTGTATGTGCAGCCAACTTATGGCAACCCATCTTGGGGTTTTCAAGGCAAGATACTAACAGAGATGGTTTGCCATTGCCTACCTCTCTGTAACGACCGTGGACTTCCTTGGTGGTCTCCCATCCAAATACTAACTGGGGGCAACTAGGGGCTTAGCTCCCAAGAGCTGATGAAATTAGACTAGCCTGTGCCATCGAAGTCAGGGCTGTGTGAAGGTGATGTGAAGATCTGTCTGTGATGTGTCATTACTTACTGAAACATGTGCCAGTCACTTCTTGATGCCGCAGTTTCAACTAATGAACATGCATTTGTGACCCAATCCCCACTGCCTCTAATTTGCAAAAATATCTGCTTGAGATTTATGGAAACAGTGCTGTCATTCAATAGCATATTGGTCTGGCTTGGGAATAGCCTTCATTGGGCATGATAATGTTAAGGTATACTCCCCCCCAAAAAAGAAAGAAAGAAAGAAAACCAACCCTTGGGGAGAAACACTGGTCCCCCCCCCCCATTTTTGTTTTGCTTCCCTTAGCCTCTCTAGTGTCCTGCATATTAAAAATACTGATTTGGCCAAGAGATGCAGCCTTTCTGAAAACTCTGAGACCATGTGAAAAGTTTTCCCCACCCAGAAAACTAAACAGGAAATTTGTGGAAAAATTGAAATATGAACTTAGCAATAGTCTCTCCTTTTTAGCCTGTATTACCCAGAAACAGAATACACTTGTATTTTGAAAGAGCCCATAAAATAAACATTGTTGCTACTAAGCTGTGATACATAATCAGTAGTTTTTTAAAAAGCTGAAGATGCTGTGAGAGTGGCATTGACTCCCACACTACATGGATCTGCATACATTTCTTTGTTCCAGTGATGGCACATTCCTAGATTGCCCTCCTAAACGATTTACCCAATTTACCTGCCCCCCCCAACTTGCCAGTTCTTCAAACCTCTGTTTAGTTCAGACACAATACCTTTCAAATTGGTGGTTTTCAACCATGAGTTAGGTCCCTCACTTTGGTTGCAAGCTCCTCAAGAGTCAGCATTTTTTGCAACTTTTTGAAAAAACTAGCTGCTAGTACTCATACATAGAGGGCAAGGGCACCATAGCTGTTGCTTCTTTTTGTGCACATGTTGAGAGGAACAGCAAGATGGTGAGATGGAGAGGATTCCTCCAGGGATCTGACCCTTGCCTTGTTCTTCACTAAGGTACACCTGCTGGTGTCATCTCTCCCTGGTGTTTCCTGTCCCTGGGTTTATGGGGCTGCTGCCCATAGTCCTGGCCTTGACATTGGTGAGATCATAATTCTGGCTCCTTGTTTTCCTGTCACATGGCTCTGTTATCATATACTTGCATCTGCTCTAGAAAGGCTGAAGGCTGCTGTTTTATATCAGCCCATGTTCCACATTTTATGGCATTCCTATTGGCTTCTTTATTTATTTATTTATGCAAAATATTGCTGTCAAGATAATGGAAACAAGGATTATGCTTGACCAAATATTTTCCTGCTTGATCAGGTTTATGTTGAAAATGGCAATGATGGGGTAATAAGCAGTTTATAGCAGGTTTATAAAAACGTCTGTTTAGATAACTCTCTCAGTGGCTTACAGTTAGATCCACAATCCTGTTAGGTAGAACTATTTATAATTAAGCTGGTTTATACTTCATCTTAGAGGTAAGTGCAAATGATTTCGGTGGAAATTACTTCCAAGCAGTTGTTTTTAGGGCCTGGGAATAAATGGGATTGAATTCACTGGGGCGAAATATGGTTAATTCCAGTTTGTTTGTTTGTTTTTTTAAAAGGTTTATTAGACATGTAGGGAATTAGGGAAATTATTTTTAAAAAGCAGATATTCATCAGCAGGGCTAGAAAAAAAATCAGTATTTGTGATGCCAGCATTGGTAGTAAAGGTATCACTTGTGTAGGACTAAAAACATTTCAAAATCCTGGGCACCAGTATATAATTTCCCACTGTTTCCCCCCCCCCCCGCCTTGTAAATTATCACCTATGCCTATAAGATCATTTCCAGTGATCTGTCCTCTGAGCTTCACAAATCATTCTACTTTCTAAGATTCCCTCAACATTACTCACTTTGCATGTCTGAATATTGGCCATCCTCCGACTCAAGAGCTTCATTCTTTCTGCAGCTTTCACCAGAAGAGGGCTATGTTTCTGCTAAGGAAGATTCCTTTTTCTGCACTGCCCAGTCCTTTGAGGAGGAAGGGCCAGCTGATTCAGCCCTCTTCCATGCTGAGCTGGCTCTGGTTAGTGGCCCCTTCCTTACCATGATAACGTGTGCAAACCTTTGAAATCTGTGTCTTCGTATTGATCAGCCTTTTGTCTACAATCAACTTGGGAACAGTCTTCATGCTGTAATGTTAAGATGTATTTAAAAAAGTTAAACATTTAAGATCGTGACTTAGTGGGACAAGAAGCCGATAACCGAACATTTCCTTGTATATTAAAAATGGACACTAGAGCTAGTAGCATTTTATCAATAGTAAATCTAGAGTAATACTTCAGAATAGATTTCCAAAGCTAAGATAAATGCATGTTGCCCAATTTTGATAAACCTGTTTCTATGTACAAAAAGCAAATTTAGGTTTTAGTACTGTTAGAGTATACTTCTATACTCGCTTGTCTATATTTCTGAGGAAACAAGCACAGCTTTTGACTGTCAATCATCTGCAAGGGAATGCATATCACAGTACACAGGCTTTCTGTTTTTCTCCAATATTTTTTGTTCAGTTATGCTCTGTTGCAGGTATGAAACACTGTATAGTTCTTCTAGAAGCTAGATTTTCTTTTTAGTAACACAGCTGTAATGAATTACATGGGACATCATCCAGCCTGAGATTTCATTGGAGAAGCTGTGGACTTGTACCCTGTGGTACCATTTAATTTGTGTTATTATCTTCCAGAAGATCAGAGGTCATTTCGGGGGGGAACGCGGGGGAACGCAGTTCCCCCAGGTGAGGTACGGGGGGCGGGGCACATGACGAAGCCCCGCCCCCTGCTTCCGGCCGCCCCGCTTCCGGCCCTCATTCAGCCAAGAGGAGGCAGGAGAAGAGGGAGGGTAAGTTGCTTCCTCCCTGCCTCTCCCCACCCCTGCCTGCCTGGGGCCAAGGAGGGCCTTTGCGGGGCTTCCTTGCACTCCCGCCGGCCTTGCAGGTCCACCGCCGGGCCCCTCATGGGGCTTGCTGCCGGCGGCGGCCGGGACTGTTGGGGGCGGGGTGTGTGGCCTTATGACACACTTCCGGTGATGTCAGGGGATGTGGCCTTATGACACACTTCCGGTGATGTCAGGGGGTGTGGCATATGCTAATGAATTATGCTAATGAGTTCCCCTAGCTCTTTTTCTACGAAATGACCCCTGCAGAAGATATTTGTTTTTATCCGTCACTAGTAGATCAATGTTTGAGAATGGTAAAGTAGGATAAAACACCTTCTCTTTCTATTTCTGCAAAAGTACTTGATGCTACAAAAGTACTTAATATGGCAGATAACTACTTCCTGTACTGAAAATAAGAAAACACACAATTAACAAATTACAATTACAAGTAAACATGTTTTTGTAACCAATAGCTAGACACACACAAAAGCTGAAAGACGGTCCAGATCCAGATACTAAACACATTACAGGGAACTCTGTATGATCAGTTGAGAAAATAAGTAATGCTTATAAGACAGTATGTATCCAGAATAGTAATTGCAAACCAGAAATTACAAACTGTGACAGTATTGATCATAAGTGATATACTGTTAAGTTTTTTAATGCATTATTCAAAATTCCTCAGCTAAATTCATCTTTCTCATTAGTATTCCAATTACATCACTTCAGTCATATTTTTATACGGGCTCTGTGAGGTATGGTTCATATTTTTAAGTAATACAAGAATTGTTTCCAATTTCTGCTTCTCATGGTGTTCCAAAGTACTATAGGAATCAATCACATTGCTCAAGTCTTGGAAAAATGCTAGAATTTGAAGAAATTATTAGTCTGCTAGATAAACCAATGGTCTAACTCTATAGAAGGTACCTTCACACACACACAAACAAACAAACACACACACATATGGCAGCTGATTCAGTTACTTCTATGCCAGCATCATTGTTCCCCATTGAACATTGATCCTTTAAAGTGCCGTTAAGCAGTGTTGCACAGCCAGCCCCATTTCCCTTTAACTTCTGAGGAATCTCTACACTAGACACTATCTGCATGTTTTAAAACATTTTGTACAATTGTAGGGTTAGAAATACCATTTAGAAAACATGAGAGCTGTGTTTCTCAGGAAAGCAAACTCTGTACAATACTTGTACAGCAAGTGGAGCCTAGAATAAGTATAGGTCTGTTTATAGACAGCTTAATCTGACTGGATTGACCATAGATACAAATGACCCGAAAATTCTTCTCCAATTGAGTGGAAGCAGCTTGGTCATGTTACTGTGTTGTTACTCTATGTCCATTCATGTAAAAAAAAAAAAAGCAAAACAAACAAACTTGCACTGGAGAACTGGTGGATTGTGCCCAATGGCATGATTCATGCTTTGTTTATACATGTTTTACTGGCCATATATTATTGGATTTTATTCAAGTGGTTTAATGGGCGCAATGCTGGGAAACAATAAATATGTAGGTACTGTGTGGGGACATATGCAGAAAGTGGTTAAATACAATTAATCATATCAAATACAGTTTAGTAAATTAGCCATAAATGGAAGTTCAGCCATTGTGTTAAATAATATAATATAACAAGTGGGGGACCCGTGATACTCGCGGGAGAGGGGAACCTCCACACCTATGAGGAAGAGGAGGAAGCAGCAGGAGGAGGGAAGTTCCCCCCCTATCCCGCCGGATCCCCTATCCCGCCGGTTCCCCGTCTCCTCCACCTCTCCTCCACCCCCTGGCTTGATCTTCCCCTCCCCCTGCCCTGGAGCACCCCCCCTCCGGAGGCCAGGTCTACCAACCCCTTTCCATTGCAGGGGTAGACCAGGCCTCCGAAGGAGTCCAGGTCTACCAACCCCTTTCCATTGCAGGGGTAGACCTGGCCTCTGGAGGAGTCCAGGTCTACCAACCCCTTCAAATTGCAGGGGTAGACCTGGGCTCCCCCGGA
>NW_015167534.1:193167-216686 GCF_001447785.1 Gekko japonicus | reverse complement strand
GGCTCTGAGCTGAGGGCCAAGCGGCTGGCCGCTCAGCCCTCGCCGGTCAGCCCCCCCGGCTCGCTGCTCGCCTTCCAAGCGGCGGCGGCGGCGTTCGTAGAGCGTTCACGCTCTTGCACTTTCGGGGGGATTTAAACATCCCCCCCAAAAAAATTTCAGCTTTTAGGATTTTTGTGCACACGTGGGGACTGGCCCACGTGTGCACAAACCTCCCCCGGCCCCCCAGCTGCCCCCGGAGCGCTGATTTAGTGATCCGCACTCCGGGGGCAACTTCGCTATTAGATATATAGATTAAATATAATAGGAATTAAAACAGTCTGCAATCTATAAACCACTTGGAATCTCAGATGTAGATTGATAACATATATAATAACGGGTTAAATCAATTTAGAGAAACCCTAAAGGATGTGCAGCATTTCTGTATTCAGTCACTAAGCAATGTGAGATTTATTTCATCTGCAGAAAGTTAAATGAAGCCAAATCATTTTTTTTTTGGGGGGGGGATATCAGATGCTGCCTATATGAGATTTGATGTACTTTCAAAATCAGCTTCAAACCATGCTCTGAGATTCACGCAGCACTGACCTTATTGAATAAAACTTTGTTGGTGCCACTGGAATCAACCTTTGTTTGACTTATTGTTATAGAGAAACAAGTTGAAAACAAAAACAGACTTATTGCATGTCAAAGGTTTTGTGTGTAGATAATTGAAAACAAAAATGTTACAAAGCAAAGTAGCAGGAAGTGTATTTAGTCACAGATTTATAAGTGTTTGGGGCTTATGTGATAGGAAGGTAGCAGATAGCCTGATTAAATTGCCTTTGCTGTTAGGTGGATTCAAGCGAAGCAGATCTAGCAGAGGAATCCACTTTTGAATCACAGTATTCCCCGGACAATGGTGGTACCTTCCAGTCGTCAGTTTCAACTCTGCATGGCAACAGTTGTGCCAATGACCTGAACTATAACCTCTCACTACTCTCTTCAACTCCCAAGGTAAAAAAAAAGGGAGGGAAAGAACATTTTATTGTGGATGATAAAGCATGTTTGAATGGAAAACTGTTTGTGTCTGACTACTGTGTTAGATGTAGAGACTCTTAAATGTTGCCACTGTTTGTTTCTTTTGTTCATGGTTTTTTGTTATTAGATTACTAAGTAGTGTTATTTATGCAGTGTTGATTGAACATCTTTCAGACTTTGGAAGACAAAACAATCAACAGGCCAATGACATCTTATATTGTTAAGGAAAAAAGAATAGAATTCTAAGGTGCCTTATCGGAAAAAATTGGACTTTGATTCAAATAAATCTAAATAACAAATAGACATTTTAGGTGTATGTAAGATCAATGTAGTATTACTATATGTATAGCAGTTCAGACAAGGAAAAAACAATTATTTTTTCTTAATAGCAAGCAGTTAGTTACAATGGCTCTTAGAAAATGAGCTCTCAAAATGATGCTAAAATTAAATCCGCACCAAAACAGCAAAATAAGGAAATTTAACCTAGTAAATCAGTAAAGAACAAATTTCTTAAAAAAACCCTATAAAAGTTCTGTATTTTTAAACAAATATATTGAACCCATACCCATGTACAGTTCCTTTTTTAAAAGTTCGATGGTGCCTTTTGGTTTCTCACCCATCTTAGTTTTGCCCTCCAATTCTTGGCAGCCTGTTAATTTTTTTAAAAGCTTGAATATATTCCATGTGTTTCCTATCATACTCGAGGTGGGCCCAACATCATTGCAGGTGGTGTTGAGTCATTTTCTTGGTTGATTTGCGGTGTATATTCTTGAAAAGAGGAGCTGCTCTTTCTTTCACACCTGAGATTCTCCAGCTGGCAGTATTCCTTCTGGAATGTGATTCTGCCTTTACTGGCCATCAGGCTGACAGCCGGAGTTTATCTCCTAATGGAATTTCCTAATCCACAACAGAATGTACCTTTGCTGTGCCAATGAGACAGATTGCATTGTTTAACTTAGTAATTGTTACTTAAAGGGATTAGACAAGGTGTATGCTGGGAGATGCACATTCTGCAACACATCTGGTCTTATAGAAGGTGTCACACTAGCATTTCCTAAAGTCTCTCTTTCATTTTCATTGAGGAAAAACGGGAATAAAGTGCTAATGTTCAAATTCGTTCGCTTTTAATGTTTCACTTGGAAATACAAATAGATATGCAATGGGCAAATAGTTGTGCAAGGAGCAAGACGTCAGCACTTTAGTTGTGATGCACTGACTTCTGTGAATACATGGAGGGACTTCCTGGAGCTGAGGAATATGTGTCATAGAAAATATCTGTGTTATTTCTTGGAAGTGGAAGCTTTTCCATTGCACGGCTGTTGGTCATGTCAAAAGAAGATGACTGCAGCATGGTAAAGAACTAGCATATGAAAAGCATACTGTAGTGTTGATATGGTCATTTTTTAGAAACACAGTGCAATCCTAAACAGAGTTACACTCTTCTAAGTTCACTGACTTAATTGGACTTTTAACAGTGTAACTCTGTTAAGGATTGTGGTAATTAAAAGTGATACAACACACAATAAGATTCCAGTTTGTTTTGGAGGCAAAGGAAGAATTTTGTGAAGAAAACTATGTTAGGCTGCGATCACACGCACCTTTACTTCTGACATAGGTGCAAATGCCTCATGGATCTAAAGGGAGCGATCAGAAAGCAACATCTGGGAAGCATCCACCAGTCGTCAGCAACCTGTGCTGCTCCACCGCAGAAGCAGAGAAGCGGACTGGGGAAAGTCCGGCTCTAATGGGTTCTGATGGGCCACAGATGGACTTCCCCTGTCTGATCGCACAAGCACACACTCATGCTGTCGGGATGGTCTGATCATGCCATCCCAGTTCAGTGCCGTCCCCCCCCTTCACAGTATGCGCATCATCGCATACTCCATAGGGGACCCTCAGTGCGAAGGTCTGATCCCTTGTTTATGTGCATGACAAACAAACGGCCAAAAAAAGGGACTCAGCCGCAGTTGGGTCTGATAACACAGTGATGGGCTGTGCTCACAGCTACAAAGGGAGATGTGATCTCGCAAGTGCATGTCAGAATCCTCCGGAGGAAATAGCCTCGCTTCCCCTCCGTTTCAACTGGCGCATGTGACCTCAGCCTTAGGTTTCTTTGTGTATTACCATTCTCTTGGACAACGGGGGGATGTTATACTACTAATGGGTCAAAAACTGGATGGTGCTTGCATTTAGTTCCAGTATTGCTAGATATGCAGTTATGCATGGCTTCAGAAGCAGCAGCAGCTTGAGGCCATTTAAGTATAAATGTCTAAGGCTGGAAAAGCAGATGCTATTCAGATGTAATAAAGATGACTGAAGTGTCTCCTGCTCTTGATGAGATTTAATTAATTGCATCATGCTGATTAGAAAAGCATTTAGTCTTTGCTCAATTTACTTGCCAGGTATTAGGCTGAACAGACACACATGAAACGGTTTTAATGATTCTCTCACCCCTCTGTAATAGTTTCCCCCCACTAATATACCTTTTCAATCACAATGATGATTTAGGGTATGGAATAACTACTCTTCTGAAAATATGTCTATGTAACTAGTCAATGGAACTTAAACATAATGTGCACTATCAATATATGTCTTCTTATTTCTGGAAGGGCAGTGCAGGGGCATATCATATATTATAAAATTATG
Organism: Gekko japonicus; assembly: GCF_001447785.1. Lineage (NCBI taxonomy): Eukaryota > Metazoa > Chordata > Lepidosauria > Squamata > Gekkonidae > Gekko > Gekko japonicus. Next base: position 213,023 of record NW_015167534.1, on the reverse strand, counting down.
ATCTACTGTTTTCAAGCTGATAGAAACCCTGTATTTCAGATAGCTTTTAATAAGAAAGGCTTGTACTGCATCAGGAACACTGGGAGCATATCCTATTAATTTCAGCTGAGACTATATTTGTCATATTTTTATCTCTAGAAGGAGCTCAGGGTAGCATATATGGTTTCCCCTTTGCTCCATTTTATCATAGGAACATATGAGCAGCCAGTGTAGCCTGTAGCAGGCCACTGGTTCATCCAGTCCAGCATCCTGTTTTACACAGTGGCCAACCAAGTACTCCTGGAAAATTTACAAGCTGGACCACAAAATCCAAAGTCTCCCTTTGTTGTTGACCTCCTAGCATTGATATTCCAAGAGTTATTGCCTTCAGACATGGAATCTCTGTTATGGCTCATAGCTAATCATGGATTTTAAAAATTTATTTTATTGGACTTGTATCCCCGCAAGCAGACTCACAAATTTGTTAATCTTCACAAATTTGTTAATCTCTTTTCATTCCAACTAAATGAGTGGCCATTACCACATCCCACTGCAGTGAATTCTACGAGCTGCTCTTTCTTTACATGAAGTACTTCATTTTTTGGGGTAAGCAGAAAACGAATGACCCAGTTTGCTTCATGGTGAACAGGGAGGGATATGAATCCATGTCTGCCAAGGCCCAATCCTGTACACTTAACTACTATACTACACTAGCTATTGCGTCAACTCTCACATTGGCATTTGTAAAATGAAACTCTTATAAATTTGAACAAAACTTTGAATAATTGAAATGGTTGTGGCTATGAAGGTTCTTCAGATACTTCTCTATTTTCATATCAATGTGTCTTAATAACCAGAAAAATATTAATACAAACAAAATAGCTATAGTACAAAGAATAATGATTAATTATTTTGTGTCCTATAGCAAAACAGCCTAGTTGATCCAGGACAAGAGAGTGATCTGCAGGTAAGGATATTGTAGCAGGGCAAGGCAATAAGTATCTTTTGGGTGAAGAAGTTATAATGTCTCATTATTATTTTACCTTATTCTGGTATTAACCTAAGTGTATTATGTTCCTCATGTAAATAATGATTATTTCACAAGAGCCCTAGCAGTGTACAAAATGGGAATAAAATGCTCTTTTTGCATCATGAAACAGCCTGACTTCAGAATAATAGTTAGCTGTCTTATTTCAACAATGGCATATCAAAATTTGAAATTCTTTTCATCTTGTTCTCCAGAGTGTTGGTATAGACTCTTCAGATGCTTCAATCACTTACCGATTATCTGACCCAAACCTGTACAACATGGATGTAATGCAGAGTGGGAGAGAGAGCGAATCCTCCACAGAAGTATGTGTGGAACAGCCTGATGGGTTTATCAGAAAAGATCCAACAATACATGCATCTAAGAAACTAGCTGAACATGAACATAAAAGCACTTGGGGAGAGCCTCTCCTAACTACTGAAGTCACACAGAATGCAAATGTAACTTCCAGGTTGCCTCTTGATTATACTGGAAAAGTAAGAGTTTCGCTGTACTTTGATGGTGCTTTGGAGTGGATCCATCCCTTCTCCAAGAAGTCTTCCTCCAACATAAGAGGCTCTTCCTCTAACGGAAGGGCCTCTTAAGGTGGAGGAGGTGTCCTAAGGCTGGAGGAAGGCTTCAGACTTTGCTCAGTGGAGTGGTAGAATAGGGATAGAATCTACCCTAATAATAATGATGTACATTTTTAAATCCAGTTGACTTGGTGCAAATAAAACAGGTTTGGGCTTTCCCCAGAGATTATTGGATTTCTATTGATTCCAGAATGCTCACTATGTACCTGCCAATGGCTGAACTGTAGAATAACAGGACTGGCCCTCATTATCATCTTTGTACTTCCCAAATGTCTTTTCCAAATCCTTCATTAGCATAGTCCGCTCCTGTTCATGGAAACTAGAGGTAACTCGGTGCTGATAACACAAGGACTTTGTATCAGATGTGCAGTGGGAGTTTTGCGCCTCACAGATGCATGCAGGCCCATTCTGATCATTACTGCAGGGTCTAGGTCAGTGGTACACATTTGCAGTTACCATGAACCAAAAGAGCCTCATAACTCCTATATGCCACCCTACCAAATACACAAAGACAAACATATAAGAAATAATATTAAATATATAACCACAATGTCTTTCATGCCAGAATACCTCTGAGCATGTAAGGATGTCCCACTATTGAGTGTGGGTACTCTATACTTCCAGTGCTGCCTTCTCCCTGACACAAGGCTCACAGTTCAGGAGAAAGCAAAAGCTCTCAGGCTTTCTGCTGCAGACGCCTACAGCAGCCTAGTGAAACCTCAGTTTTCAAGAAGCCTGTGTGCCCTTCACTTCCCTCTCTGCCTTCTCACTGTCTTTTCAGCATGTGGCACAGACAGAGTGAGGATGCCAAGGCACCTGGAGGAGAGCAAGCTGGCCCTAGAGAACGAGTAAAACCATAACCACCCCACTATGGCCAGCTTCTTTTCCTCGAGGTTTTATTCTCCTCTGTGGCAAGATTGCTTTCTTCCTGGAAGCTGCCCGGGTGCTGCGATGAGAGAATGCAGAGAGGGATGTGGGTTGTTGGAGAGGTCATTCCCTTTAGTTCCATGCCTAGCACAACATGCCCACCCTTCTAGAAGGCTCACAGCTGACCCATCTTCCAGTTCCTCCAGCTGTGGCTATTTCAAAGTGGGAACCACCTGCCAACCATGAGCCCCACCACAGAATGAGCCCCACTATCCCAAAAGTTGGGACATAAGCTACCTTGGGGAACAGTGCTCTGAAGACATGTCAAAGAGCCATTTGTGGCTTCCCAAGACACTGTGGCTTAGCCCCCTCCCCTTCCCTCAATGCTCTTTTTGCATCATGAAACAGCCACTATTTGCTCCAGTGGGAAGTTTATTTGTAATGATAGCTACATGCATATTTCCCCATTAGAGCAAATAGTGGCATTCCAAGGTTGTTTTGAGTCCTGAAAATGGCATGTGTGCTAGAGGAAGCTGAAGCTGCTTCTACTGTGTGCCGTCGTTTTGATGAGAATCTGGACCACATGTCCTGGAGGCACAGAAATCCCATTGCACATCTAATACAAAGTCCTTGTGGCTGCGGGCCTTGGTATTGCATAATTTGGCCCTACCCTGGGCTGCTGGTGTACAGAGTGCATGTGACACTCAGTTTGTGTTACTGAGCTTTTTCAAAGGACTCTGCTCTGGTTGACATAGCATCCACAAACTTATGTTAGCCAAAGTATTCTGAATGGTAAAGCAGGGATGTCTTTGCCAGATGACAGAGAAATCTTGATCCCTTGATGGTCTATGATCCCACCAGCTTTAAAAACAGTATGTTGGCCACATAGAGCAAAAATGGAAAATATAGGGATATGAGAGAGGTCAGGTAGGCAAATGGGTAGCGAGAATGAGCTCAGGCCAGCCTACCACATGTAGGGCAAGCGAGCAAGAAACCCTGGGACATCTGGACAGAATCAGGATGGTCTATGGGCTTGGCAACAGCATAGAGCCTGGCATAGGCGCTTGCCAGTTCTATGATGCTGCCAGCAGTGTAGGAAATTGCTGTTTTATCATGTTGCCTCACTGCAATGGAACTTGTGAACATGCTGATGTTTTAGCAGTAAACCACTATGGTAACTTATTTTTCCTTTAGCGCTGTATGATTAATTTAAAGGGAAATAAGAGCTTTGTAAGCAAATAAGAAATATGCAGTTCTTACTACATGAATGCCTGGCAGATTGGGAGCCATCTGTAATTTCTAAATCACGCAGAATCCAATCAAGTTTTCCAGATTTTTGCTGTTAGGAACTGACACTGTTTTTCTTCTTATCAGGATCGAGTATTTTTGATGGAAAATAGTAGCCTAACACCTGGTGGAAGGTGTTCCACAAGTACAAGCAAAAACAAATTTGAAAAGACTATTACTATTGCAAAAGGCAATTCAAGTCTAGGTATGTATCTTGCTTGTTTGCTATATGCACATTTTTGTTGTGGTTATCCTCAGTTTTGCCTAGATACTGTAGCAACCCTTTTTTGTTTCAGCTTTTCATTTTAAAAAATCTCAATAAAACTCATTAAAAAATGAAAATGCTAGATTTGGTTCATTGCTCCTGACTCAGAGCTTCACATTCAATTCAGTGTTCATACTAAGCTGCATAAGCATCCCTTTCCATTTGTACCTGTGGAGGGAGCAGGCATATTCACCCTTTTGCAGACATGGAGTTGCCCCTGCTATTTAAATGAGTGAAGAACCCCTTGAGAGACTTGGAGCTCTGCGGTGACCTGACTCTTCCATATCCACACCAAACTGGATTAGAGAAACTATGTGAAGGAAGTTTGTTCTTTGGACTAGGTATCATATGAAGGGCAGGACATGGTCTCTCTGTGTGTGTGTGTGCACGCGCGCTTGTGTGTGTGTGTGTATGAGTGAGAGAGAGAACAGTATGCTTTTCTCTCAATATAGAGGAAAGAAGTCTGCACACACTAATAGTTTTTGCCCAGTTGGTGGTTTTACCGCAATATGCCTTGAGCTCTCACTAGATCAGTTACCTCAGATCTACATAAATGCTTCTAATTAGTCAGAAGCTAAATTTTAAAGTTAATTTTCAAGTGTTGAAATTTGTGTGGCTACAACTGGTTGTAATGGCCGGAGCAGGTTTAAAAAGAAAACAACTTAGTTATTTTGATAGGTTTACACATTTCTAGTTATTACATTATGGTATAGTGTTCTAATCCAGTTTGATAAAGGGTTTGTAAAAGTAGGGCTTTTGGACGTTTTGTGTATGAATCATTCTCATCTCCTAGTAGCATATTCTTCTATTCTGATTTTCACATATTATATTGTTCTCATCTTCTAGAAGAAATGTAACAAGATTTGCCTTTATTTTTAAAGAGACTGAGGCCTTCTGAATCTGTCCATTGATAGTGTAGCAAGTTTTATAACTGGGAAAAATGAGAGGTGACTTACCTCTCTGAATATGTACCCCTTTGTGTACTGACCAAATAACTACTCCACATGTATAAAGCCTAAGATGAATGTGGATGAATGTGGTTGAGTGCAAGTTATCATCACTGGTCAACCTTTGCCTCCATATCTTGCATTTTAATAGCTACCTGTGGTTCCCATCTTTGGATAGCTAAATCTGTGGATTAGGGTCACTTGGAGGCTATAGAGGTTTTTCTGCAAACTTGGGGAACTCCCCACGTTTGCAGAAAAACCTTAAATAAAGGTAGAGGTATTTAAATCTCCCCAAAAGTAAAACAACATTCTTATGCAAGTGCAGAGAATGCACTTACCTCAGGGGGGTGGCGATAGGTGCGCAGCCTAGAGCTATGTGCTGAGTCTGGCAGTGGTTGTGCAGCCCGGGAGCTGCACTGGACCCGGGTGGTGGCACAGCCCAGGGTTCTGTGCTGGGCCTGGTGGCAGCCAAGCAGGCCAGGAGCTGCTTTGGGCATGCTGCCGTTGATGTCACAGCCTGGGAGCCATGCCCCAGCAGCAGCTGAACCCTGGTAGCAATGGCGCAGGCCAGAGAGAGCCCAGGGGCTGCACCAGAACCAGCAGTAACTGCCAGAGAGCCCAGAACTGTGCTGGGCCTGGTGGCAGCAGCCCCGTAACCTGGGACTCCACACTGGGCCTGGTGGTGATGGAGTGCAGGACTCTGTGCTGAACCCAGCAGCAGCTGCTGGAGAGCCTGGGGGCTGCTCTGGGCTCGGAAAGAGAGTGGGGAGGATGGGATTCCACCTACAAGTCCCACTTGTTTCATATGATAGTAGCTGTAGAGTGATATCTCTTGTTTATTTTTTTTCTTAAAGGGATGACTGTAAGTTCCAATAAAGATGGCTCTGGAATGATAGTTCGCAGCATTATCCATGGTGGTTCTATAAGTCGTGATGGACGGATTGGTGTAGGAGACTGTATACTGTCTATCAATGAAGAGCCTACCACTAATTTAACTAATGCACAAGCACGAGCCATGCTGAGAAGACATTCTCTCATTGGACCAGATATAAAGTATGTACAGGGGAAAATGATTATGGTTGGCTTTCAAGAATACTGTGTGGCAGGTTAATATCATTTTAAAAATGAAGGATAAGGTTTTTTTTATATATATATAAATTTTATTGTGTAACTTTTAAGGAATAACAATAAATAACAATAAACGTCAAAATGTAAAAGATGATAATTACAAATTTAGTGCACTATCAAAAACGTATACAATAATAGGTGACAACATGAGATGAGAAGCGTGTAAACAGTAAAAGAGGTTGTAACTATGTACCCATCTAATTGTAGAGTATTCAGGAAATGGTGAATAAGCTGCTCAGAAACGAAGAAACTCTGTCAAATAAAAGAAGCCCCAACAGCTGATTAGGTCTTGAAGTCAGTCAGAAGTGAATCCAGGGATGATAATCCGTATTTGAAGGAAGAAACTCTCATTCTGCCTTGAACTAAAGTTCATTAACTATGATTTCATTTCCAAATGCAGGAAATTACTATGCATAGAATAAAGTTGATAATGGCCAGAGTAAGGTTAATAAGAAACAATCACATACTTGTGCAGATCTTAATGGGTATTCAAGGATTTCATGGTGTTACTCCACCACATCGTAACTTAGTAGGTCATCATGAAGTCAGACCTCTAGTCTATCAAGGTCTGTATTGTCTGCTGTAACTGGCCGCAGCTTTTCAGCTACAAGTAAAGATTTCCCACTACCTGATTGTTTTAGCTGGACATGCTGGAGGTTGAGCCTGGGACCTTCTGGATGTAGAACAAATGCTCTGTCACTGATTTGTGGCTCAGTATGGAATCCACCCACTTGGAAAGATCACCCCAACCACTTACCTTTTGCAGGGTGCAGGTTCCCGTCTCCCCAGTGTGTTTTGTTTTTAAATATATGTGTTGCCTTTTTCAGAAGAACCTGGACAGCTCACAAAGCTTACATGCAGTCATCCAAAAAGATTACATAAAATGTATAAGTAAAATATAAACATTTTAAACTGCTATTTAAAATTATTCACGATTATACTGAACCCTCTGTGCCTTTTCTAAAAATAATATTGCGTTTTTCACCTGATTCCAATATGTCAAAGCCCCAGCAGAAGACTGCCTCGCCTCTTGCCCTTGCTGAATTTACAAGATGAAAAAAACACTAGTTCAAGTGTTTTCTTCTCTGATAATAATAAAAGGTGGATTACTTGTATGGGAAGAAGCAGTTTCTGAGATATGCAAGTTGTAGCTGGTAAAGGGTCCATAGGACTGCCTGTCAGCTGAAATGAGTGGAAATTCTGTTCTGGGGGAAATAATTTGTTTTCTCTTCATTGCTGCACTGTTTGTATCGAATATTTAATCAAGTACATATGTTTGCAACCAGTTGTGGAACACAATCAGAATTAACATCCACCATGAGTGCAATCACGATCCTTTGCAGAGTGTGGAGGAAGCGGCAAGTGATGGGGAAGAGGGAGTAGATTTGGTCTACTCATCTCCTTCCCTGTCTTTCTGAGCAGTAATGGTGTCAGGCATATGGACTGCTGTCACTGAATGGCAAGTGAAGGGAGGTGATGGAGTCCTGTCTACCACATTTCTAGTCACTAGATGCTCCAGTTCCTGGCTTCCATTCCTCACATGAGTTGGTGAGCAGCCTAAGCACATGCAGCTTATTCTTGTTCTGAAAAGCCTAGAGCGTGTGTGCGCAAGGCCTCAGTTTCTGTATATCCCAGTGAAATGACAGAAGTGCTCATTGGCTGCTGGACCAGGAATTTCTGCTTTCTGTCCTCCATGTAGACCTCATGCAATGGAAAATTTCTGGTCAGGCAAATCAACTAACAAGTCTAGATGACATTTTCATGTTTGGCTTTTGCTTACCAATGATTGCTGACTTGGTGGAATATTTCTGTAGTAAAAGTGTAATATTTCTGTAAAAGCAGTTGAAAACAGAAAGTATGACACATGACATTAAGAATAATGTTCAGTACATCTTTGATTGAATGTCAGAAAAACAATCTTTTATTTATTGAACTTAGTTGTTTTAAAAATGGGTACATAAGAGAAGTCTAATAATGGTCAGTTAAAACCCATATTGCTACAAATATTCTGTTGGCATTTTCAGATACGTTATTGTTTTAGTATAAATTAGAATTCCAAGGAATTGGTGTATTTAAGACATTTCATTGTATTCTGTAAGTTCCTATTAATTGAAGGGAAGGAAGGATTTGATTTAATTTGATACATTTTCTTTCATAATTAACAGGTTTAATGTACAACATTTAAAACCGGGGGTAGATCACCACTGATTTAAATTGCATGCTTGTTGCCTCCTGAGTTAAGTCAAACATTTACAAACAGGTAGTTTGCTCAAATGCTCCCACTTAAGACCCACAGGGTGGTTTACTTCCCAGGAAGTCTGCTTAGGATTCTAGCCTATGAGTTCAAGAGCGACCTCACTTTCAGTTATAGGTTTCATCTATCTGCACACATTTTTTTTTCCTAAGCAGAAAAAGCAGATGTGTGGCCTCAGCAGAATGTGTAGCTTTACTTCTCAAACCACCTTACATTTCTATAAGAATAACATCCAGGCTTTTGCTTTTAGCAGTAGCAGCAACAGCTGTTTGTAACATCTGCCAGATAATTACCGAGCTGATTCAGAATTCACCTGCCTTAACCGAACGTGTGGAGATGAATCTCTGATCAAGGAATAAAAGATTGATTGCAGTTCCATTTTTCATGCTTGTTAATAATCACCGCTATACACTCCAATAAAGAACAGATGCTTTCTGGGGGGTGGGGGGGAGGTGAGAACAGAATGGAGGTGAAGAGGGGGGGAATGAGGGAAGAAAATAGGGAGTGCACACTTTAAACTACGTGTGCACACATCTTGCATTCAGCACAAGTCACTGACATTTGTTAACACCATTGTAAAAAGATGCTGCGTCGTATGCTTCAAATTCTAGATCTTCTCCAACACCTGCTGATGATCAGGCCCCCTTTTATGTGTGAGTATCGGTGATTCAAAAGCTCATTACAGCTCTATGTTCCAACTTGTCTGTTAAATCATTCATGCTTTCATAACATTCAAAATAGCCGGGATATATCCAGATATAGGTACAGTGCTATATGTCACATACCGCCCCCCCCCACTCACAGATGCTTGCAGCCAATTAAGGTACATTAACATAATTGATTAGCTGATTCATTACCCAATTAAATTAAACATTACAATATACAGGTAGTGGCTTGAAGACGTTTAACAAAGATAGTGGTTTCTCTTTCCAAATCACATACTATTGGATGGAATTCAAGGGTGTGAGGTGCTATTTAGGAGTGCCACACTGATAGTTTATAAGATCTTCTTTTCCCTCATGGGCCCTTTTCTGCTGCATTGAATGCAGAATGCTTGTAATGTGATACTTTACTTTTTTTTCAAGGCACAATTCAACTGCCTATGGGGCACTCTAGTGTGCTTCTTCACACAGATCAGGGATCATATTAATGTACTCAGTATGATTTATAATATGCCTTATAACGGGCATGTATCGTCCATTGCAACACTACTAAGGATACTTGCACCTGACATATGCTAATTCCATGTAAAGTCAGGTCTTCAACCCGTAACACTCTGGTTCTAGGCACTGATATAATCATAGATGTATTGATATCTGGATTAATCTCACTGTCATATTTTCTGTGGCACTAATGTTTTATTTCCTTCATTATATAACCCCCCTGTTTAGTTATTAAGCTTGTGAACTTTACCGTAATTTGTCCTGAATGTGGTCACACATTGCCTTATCTGATACATCTCCTGTCTTAGTATGTGCAGCAGGTTTCTTGTGTGACTGTCAAATCAAGCATGCAACTGACATTCCACTTATATTGCATGCTGCATCACATTTACACCCGTCCACCCGTCTTCTGAATTTGTTTTGTGCAGAATATGAACCTAGCTTTACTTCAGAGCTTTTGAGTGTAGGGCTGACATTGAAATAGTCCAGTCCTTCTCAGCTCTAGTTTGCATTCTGTCATGGCAGCTGGGGAAATATAAAATGCATGGGGCAGTGAGCTTTCTGTCATTTTACCAGACCCTTCTTCGTAAATTCTTTTCCAACCAAGCGCAAATGCCCTGCGATTCTGAGCAGCTGGCCCATTCTGCTGCTCTTTTGGCTAAGTCAGTGATTTAAGAATTATGACAACTGCCCCAGGAAATTTTTTATTTATTGTCAGATTTACACTTCTATTATTGGCTTCCTTCACCTTGGCTACCAGAAGGCAATCCGTCTTGGTTTGGTTAAAGCAGTGGTTATTTATGATAATTTTATCACTATGATGCTACTTTCACTCTTAAAAAAACAAAACTATAGTTACTTCCACTTTACTTTGTGTTTCAATTAAGCGTTTTCATTGCATTTCATTTCTAAAAGGGCTTTTTCCTATTCATATCTATTACAATCTTGCTTGTCTTATTAACTACTATTCCTTCTTTCTCCTAAATAAGCCCCATAATGACAAATTTACAAGAAAGAAACGGCATTTTAGCTGCAAATGGTATTTTGCAAATGGTGTGTATAATTTCACTGCAGTTGAATTGATGCAGGCACCAGTTGTTTGACTGTGGGCCAAAGAAGTCATAGAAGTTTATCAAAGTATGAAATGGGGTGGAAAAAGGAGATAGAGACATCATCTTCTTCCGTAATCAGAGTATGAGAACTTGGGGTGGTGGTGGTGGAGTCAGTGAACAGTAGATAGAGGACAGACAAAAGGAAATCCTTCTTAACTTGATGAGCAATTAATTTGTGGAATTCACTGCCACAGGATGTAGTAATGGCAGCTAGTTTAGGTAAAGGCAAAAGCTAAAGGTTTCCCTTGCTCAAAAGCCCATTGAATCCAACTCTAGGGTTGCGGTGCTCATCTCCGTTTCAAAGCCGAAGAGCCAGCGCTGTCCGAAGATGTTTCCGTGGTCATGTGGCTGGCATGACTAAACACCAAGGTGCACGGAACGCTGTTACCTTGCCACTGAAGTGGTACCTATTTATCTACTTGCAATTTCTTGCTTTCGAACTGCTAGGTTGGCAGGAGCTGGAACTAGAGACGGGAGCTCACTCCGTCATGCGACAACTCGGGTCTCAAACTGCTGAACTACTGAACTTCCACAACCTGCAGTTCAGCATCTTAACCACTTGATGGCTTCAAAAGGGGATTCATTGAGAATAAAATTCAGTGAGGATAAAATTCATCATGGGCCAGCAATCACAATTACTAAATGGAACCTTTATATTCACAATCAGTAACCCTGTCAATACCAGGGCTGTGGAGGGGACAGTGGGGGGAAGCTCTGGTCTCTGTGTCCTACTTGTAAGCTTCCAGGGGCACCTGGTTGGCTACAGAGTGAACAAAGATGCTGGACTAGATGAACCATTATCCAGCAGGGCTACTCTTGTGACATAAGAAAGGCATTATTTTTCACAACTATAGATTGTCTTTCCAAACCATCCAAGAAACCAAACCAGAGCTCAGTTAAAATTTTCGAAGATATTAAAATGACAGTAAGACCCAGTAGCATTCACTGTCAAAGGCCTTAGATAATGTGAAGGCTTTAATCTAAAAGCATCAAGTGAGAACCTCATGCACACCCTTGGAGAACCTCGTGCATACCCTTGGTGCCACTGTTGAGAAAGCCCTGCATCAGGATCCAAACAACCTAAGCCAAGAACAATAGCATTGGAAGCTCAGCATATTTTAAATCATGGGGACTTATATATGGGAGAAGATATTCCTAGACCCATATGTAATTGTTGTTCCTCGTACTCTAAATATTAATTTTTGCTGTGTCCACCCATTGATACAGTCTAGTATGCAATCCAGTTAAGCCCTAGAAAAATATACTGTATTTTAAAGTCATTGTATTCCCCGTGGCTTCAGACCTCAGTTGATCACTGAACCCATTCTCCCAGACACCTGCAGCATCTTGATTACAGGCTATGCTTTGTGTTGCAGCATTACATATGTTCCAGCAGAGCAATTGGAAGAGTACCAGGCCAGCTTAGGGCAGCAGTCAGAAGGAGCGTTGCAACTAGATATTTTTTCTTCTCATGCTGTCAGGTAATTTTCTGTTCTCTTGTTATAATGAATTCATCCCTCTTTGTTTTAACTCTGTTCATCTATACCCTAAATAGTCAAAGGGACAGAAAGGCAAATAAACCTCAAGGTTATACCAACAGATGCTTCCTGTGGTATAGTTCTTTGAGTTCCAGCAAATGGATGTGGTCTCCAAACCCCTTACCAGCTTTGTTGCATTATGGACTCTGTCCAGCTTACTGACTCCATCCAGTTTACTAAACTCTGGTGCCCAAACTGAAACACAGTACTCCATTATTATAGTTGCTTTCTGGTTTATCATTTTACATAATATTTTAAATAACAATTTCTTACATAAAGATAGATTCAGGGGTGTAGCCATGTTGGTCTGAAGCAGAACAAAGTTTGAGTCCATTGGAACCTTTAAGACCAACAAAGTTTTTGTGTGCATGTATCTGAAGAAGTATGCATGGACATGACAGCTTATACCCACAATAAAACTTTGTTGATCTTAAAGGTGCCACTGGACTGGAATTTTGTTGCATAAAGTCTTGTGTATATTCAGAAGTTCATGTCTAAGGATTCTGAAAGGTATTCATTTTGTAGTCCAAACTTCTAGATTTGAGGAAGGGCTTTTGGCTCTTAGGTTTTATGTGGAATACTTTCTGACATTGTATTTATATCGTGGAATAAGTAGAGATGACTTCTATAACTTTCTAAAAAACCTCTTGTCTGTTAGCAGAGAAATCCCAGAACTACCAGAACGTGAAGAAGGAGAAGGAGAAGAAAGTGAACTTCAGAATGCTGGCTACAGTAATTGGAGCCAGCCAAGGCGGTCAGTGTGGTTATACTTGTCTGACAACCCTCTTAGCTCTTTAATGTAGTTTAGTGGAATTATTGATACATCACCAGTTTCCTTTATTTGAATGATCTGGAGTCTGTTTTGAATAACTAGAAATTAAGATAGCTGGAAGATGTATTAGAACAAATGGTTATAAGGGCAAGGGATATGGATAATTAGGACAGTATCACTGCAATCCTAAATGTATTACTGAGTAATTTTTCAATGGGACTCACTCCTTAGTAAGTGCACTTAGGATTGCAGCCTGTGTCTTCTAACACACATTATTGTACCAGGAGATCAGGGAGCTCCTTGTGCTCCTCTCCTCTTCCATGGGCATTCCCCACCCCTTTTCATTTCAGAGCTTAATATGGTCACCATTAGGGCTGTACATTCTGAAATTCCTGAACTGAAAATATATAAAAAAATGGCTTTTTGGTGTTGTTACCATGATTTCTGGAATGGTAAACACAAATCTGGGATTATTACGTATTTAAATAGCCTCCTGTCTATTTTGTTGATGGTGTTTGGGTGTGTACTATCATCATCATCATCAGCAGCAGCAGATGTCTTGTTTTTGTTTGATGCTCTTGTTTTCCTATGCATTTCCCGCTTCAAATTGGATCTGTGCAAGGAATCAGGTGCACTCCCAGCCAATTACCAATTGGAGACAAGTTCCAGAGAAGAAATGTTTAAGGCCCTTAGCTGGTGGTCTGGGCTGGATGCCACTAGTAGTAAATAGGAAAAGTAATTAAGGTACCACTACCACAGTTGCCCAAGTGTGACAACATGTATCTCAGCTGTTGGATGATTGATTCATCACATGGAATCAAATGTGCACGCGTGCGCACACACACACACATACACACATGTTCTGGGGTGGAGTATTCTGAGTATTTTTTTACATGTGCATGGGAGTTTGTGTGTGCATGTGAGTGTGTGTGTACCAGGAAGTCATAGCAACCTCTGGTGACTGACCCCTACTGTGGGTCTGGAGGATATTCAGAAAGATGACTGAGTAAAGCCTGCCCCCATCTCCCCCTCCTGGTATTTCAAGGTGGTCTCCCATCCAAGTACTTGCGATCCAAGTACTTGCAAGAGTCGACCCTGCTTAGCTTCCGAGATCTGATGAAATCAGGCTTGCCTGGGCTATCCAGGTCATGGCATTCTGGTTTTAAAAAATTGAACTATTTTCAAAGATTGCAGTAATGGAGCAGGAGAGGTGGTTGTATGCAAAGGAAGCCTTTCTTTGTGAAAGGAGATACAGGATCACAACAAAGAGGAGTTTTTTGTGGAAAGGTAAAAAAACAGTTGTCAGTCACTATGTATGTAAAGAAACCAGATGCAGCCAGGGCTTTTTTTCTTTTTTTTTAAAGCCAACTCCTGGTGCTCTCCTGCCTGTTTCTGCCATTTCCAACCATAGGAAACAGGGAAGAAAAGTGCTCCGCGGGGCAGCTACTTTGGGGGTCTGATATCTTTAAAAATAGCTGCACCAGACTCTCAGATTGGATCCCCTATTTGAAAAATGTAGGAATAAACAGTAAAGGTGTTCTTCCCAAATCCCAAGTTTAAAATAATGGTAGCCCCTAGTTACCATCACATCTATATTGATACTAATGCTTAATGTAAACCATAATCTCCGGAGCTGGGGCCAGGCTTTACTTGGCCTGTGCCAGGCAAGACATAGCCTCCCAGGGCCCTGAATTGCTCTTCCTTGGCAGAGCAAAGAAGGAGGCCCTGGTGGTCACAGGGATGAATCCAAGCTCATGGGCTACTGCCACGAAGGTCTAGTGGAGACAGGAAGCAGCTGCTGTGGAGAAAAGGGCCCAGAATGCCCCAACATGGTTGCTGGTGACATCATGGCCATTATTGGCTTGCTGAAGTGCATGCCTGCCAGGAATGAGCCTCACTGAGCCCTGTGGGATAGAGGGCAGCCATGAGGAAGCAGGCAATGGGTCTGGCCAGCCCAGCAGTGGCACATGGGGAAGAGGGCCCTCATCAGGGCTGAGACTGGGCAGGCGAAAGGTGGAGGTGGGAGGAAGTTGCATTCAAAATCATTGGATGCACGTGGAAGGGAACGGGTGACTGGCAGGTTCCTGGGGTTGGCATCTGGTCCTCCTCCTTTAGTTACTTCTGAGGGGGTGGAGCCAGGACCGGGTTGGGTCTGGACTATAGGGTGGTCCTGGGGTTCATCAAAAGGGAATCTCTCAGAGCAGGCTGGAGAGGAAAGGGAGCACTTGGAACAAGAGAGAGAGTGGCAGTGAGCCAGTCCTGAGAAGGAAGAGGAGCTAAATGATGGAACCCCTTCTCCTTCCTATTCTGAGGCCTATGGAGTATCTGTATGACCCTGGCCAGAAGAGTAGAAGGCGGGACGGCCTGTGAGGAGCCTCATACATAGCCTGTATATCTACTTTTAAACATTGTTGGAAACTCTAGTTTGGTACAAACCATGGTAAATGAAAAATGGCAGTGCAGGCATAATGTTAACCATAAATAATGCTAAAAATGAAAGAGAAGAAGAAATGATGTACAAGAGAAGAGGAACTCCTAAGTTAGTGGAACATTCCCAGTGAACTAATCATAGGTTGAGAAAACCCAAGCTTCTTAGAAGAAGGGCAGGAGATATGTTTAATAGATGAGACATCATTACATCTCCAGCAGGCCCCAGATTGGTTTCCTTTGACTTCTCACTGATCGGTAGTGTGTTCAATATTAGCAGACTGGCGCATACATAAATAAAATGTGAAAGTTAGTACTTCATAATAAAAAACGTTTTATTTATTTATTTATTTATTTATTTATTTTGGGATTTATATCCCGCCGTACCCAGCGGCTCAGGGCAGCTAACAAGCGACAATGCCAAATTTAAAATTTAAAGCAGTAAAACAATATTTCATACATAATAAAATCGGTGCTCTAATAATCTACATAAAATCACCAAGATGCGCACATTCCACATTGGCGGCCGACTTTTTTAATGGCACGAGCACCAGGAATGATATTCTCCCCATCTCTGCCGGGCAACATCTACCCCCCCCCCCCAGTAATGGGGTAGATGGATGATGGAATCTCAGTGGTGGAATAGTGGCGGCGGCGGCTCCTACTCAAAAACGTTGGACAGATCCCACTTAATTTTAATATATTTTCTGGTTTAAATTGTCTAAAGGTATAAACATAAATGTAGTGAAACAATTTGAATTATTGCAGTTATATTGGCATGTTGTAACATTTCTTTTGATGTGATGCCATCTTTACTGTTAGTACCTTTAAAACTCCTTCTGCAGCAGAAACAATAATTTAGCATAATTTATTGTATTTCTTTCTTTAAAAATCATTTATCCCACATATTAATGTCATTCTGGAGGTGGAGAACAGTTGTCAGTACATTGTGAACTATGCAAAATACACACCAGGAGAAGTAGCAAGCAGTGAAAATAGTGAAACAGGCTTCTCAGATGTAAAATGTTGATGGTAATAATAGAAGAGAGAGAGGATTCAGCGAAACTGTCAAGAATTAGAATACAGCAGTATAGGAGATGACAAAAAAAAATCACTTCTCTTAAGGAGAACTGCAGTGGATCAGTGTAAAATGGACTTACTACATAAAAAGCATGCCAGGGAGAATGGTAGGATGGACAAAGGGGCATTCAGACATGCAGCCTGGCTGAAGTATCCAGGAAGTTTTACCACGATTCTGCTCATTTGTTTAAGCTGCCCCCAGTCTCTCAAAATGTGAGGCAAAATTGATTAGGGACATTTGGACTGATGCTGCAATAGGCACACATACTTCTGTGGCATTTCCCCCCCAATTCAGATTGCATAATTTCATTTTGACAAAAAGTAAAAGCTTGCTTTCTCCTCTCTTAATCAGTGCAGTCTATCTAATGCACTGCGTGCACACACATGCATGGGGTTATCTTTATAACAGTGCAATGGATTTTATAAACCAAGTGATTGGATAATGCATGCATTTTTTCGTTGGGTTGGATCCAAGCATCATGTTCTGCAAGTGTATGGGGGGAAATTTTTGTCAGTTCTCCCCTGTTAATTCAGACCCCCAATTTGGGGAGCTTAGTGGGCTGTAGTGGGAGGGGGAGGCAGGGAAGTTGTGTTCCAGTGGCTGAAGTGCCTTCCATCAGTGGAAGACAGGATGGAACCCATGGTCTTTCACTTTCTTGGAATTCTGCATTGTGGGGTTGAATAAATGCTCCACATTTCCTTGGACCTAACTTCACTGGCTCAAGACAGTAAACCAAACCCTCATTTTGTCTTAGAATCATAGAATCATAGAGTTGTAAGGGAACTCCGGGGTCACTGAGTCCAATCCCCTGCACAATGCAGGAAAGTCACAAATACCTCCCCTCCTTACACACTCCCAGTGACCCCTGCTCCATGCTTAGAAGATGGCAAAAATCCTCCAGGATCCCTGGCCAAACTGGCCTGGAGAAAAATTGCTGCCTGACCCCAGAGTGGTGATCAGCATTTCCCTGGGTGTGTCTTTTTTACACGTGGACAGGTGCAAACTGTTACTCAAAGGAAAGCTGTATGTGTTTCAGAGAGTGTGTCGGAGGGCCAGGTCAAAGGTTGTTTTCACATTTTGCTTAGGCAGTGAAACTGTTACAAACTCAAAATGGTAGTTACTGGTCCTGTGAATTACCCAGTTTGTATCAAGATTCTAATGTGGTGTACTTTTAGGAAATTTTTCAAGACTTGGATCTGAAGAGTTGGTGTGAGCTATTAGCAGGGACATTGGCTTGGATGACCCAGGAATTTCAGTAGGTAAAAGGATTGCTGTCTCTGGAGTATCTTGCCTCCTTCTATAGCCCCAAAGGCCCCCATAAACATCAAAGGAGCAATTTGGGTTGCACTGGGAGTGGATGAGGAAGTTGCACTGGACATGGAAATCCTCCAGTGGACTCAACATATTAGCTTGCATTCTGCCAATCTGCTCAACTGCATGTGGAGTTTTCCTCTGATGGCAGGAGTGGTAGAAGTGCTTCTTTGGAGGAAATCTGAGCCTGCTGGAAGAGTGCTGTCCCCTTAGCTGAGCAAAGTGGTAGGATGCAACTTTTGGCTCCCCCCCCCCCCAAGGATTTCCTTATTGGTAGCTCTTATGCTGAATTGCCTGAAGTACAATTGAGGAATGGGCAAAGTTACTGCTTTAAGTATGCTGCATGAACAAGGCCTATGTTTCATTTTTAACATCCACAAGGAAACACATAATGTCATTGAAATACATAAAACATATGGCTAATAATCTGGAACTGAGCCTATCTATCCTGAGTCATTATCATTATGTTACAAAAAAACCCCACCAAACTCTTTGGGCTTCCCAAACAGTTCCTTGGTTCTTTGTATCCAAAACTTGGATGGCAGATAGTAGGAAAGTTTTGTTGGGTGTAGTGATTTTAGACTGTAATGAAAAATTCATTTATACCACAAAATGTAAATTTCAGCTAGAAAAGTAAAACTCATAAAAATTAGGTTCCTTCCAAATTCTTCCTTAAACAACCTGATAGATCCTTGGAAAAGCTGCAAAATATTGCATCTGTAATATGGATGCAGTGCAGTGTAGTAAACATAATGACTAGAACTTGAAAGATCCAGGTTAAAAAAATCCAATTCAGCCAAAAGGTTGTTAGGTGACCCAGTGCTAGCAACCAACTTGATATACCTCACAGGATTGTTCTGAGCTCCTTGGAGGAAGGCTGTGCTTAAAAATGCAATAACAGCAATATTTCTATTGTTACAGGGTTGAACTCTGGAGAGAACCCAGTAAGTCCCTGGGCATCAGCATTGTTGGTGGACGGGGAATGGGAAGCCGTCTGAGCAGTGGTGAAGTTATGAGAGGAATCTTTATCAAACATATTCTTGAAGACAGCCCTGCTGGCAAAAACGGAACCTTAAAAACAGGAGACAGAATAGTGGAGGTATTATATTATTTATCTCTTTTATGTTGTAATCCACAGAAGTTTCACAGATTTCAGTACATACATTGATAAGGAGCTCCAAAAGTATGAATATGAAAAGTATATTTGACCATGATGGTTTAGGTATGATGGAATTATTGTATGTTTGCATGAATGTTCTGGTTTGCTTTCTTGCACTTTTGGTTTATATCTAGAAAACACCACTTTTTACATATCCAGAAGTGTGTCAACTCAAATATTCCTGTCTTAATTTCTCAAAGATTTGTGCTTCTCTCCTAATTTTATTATGGGTGGTTAATTCTCAGGCAACCTATAAGGATTAAATAATGATCTAGCGTTAAAGTTGCAACTAACAAACAGCACACTGTATAATTGCTTCTAGCTTGTCTAGCAGCACATAGGTATATAGCTTTCTAGCACTAACATTGTAAAACCTTTTCTTTGGTTGCCAGAATTGCTGTTCAACATACCTATACAAGTGGAGGCCTCGTTTTAGGACATTAACTATTAATGTTCTTTGGTAAAGCTTTATTTTGCAGCTCAGAGAGCAGTGTAAGTGGCAGTGTCTCACCCATTTTCCTTTCTCCCCCTTTTAAAAAAATGAATATTGTACTTCATACAGTACTCTTCTCCGTGTGCTTTATAAATATGTTAATTGAACCTCACAGCAACCAGTGAAGCATGTAAACACCATCTTGATTTGGAACAATGAATTATTTACAACCTATCTGCAGAAATGTTTTAGAAACTCTGTTCACTGCTTGCACAGTATGACTCATCCTGAGACTTTTTCTTTGAAGAGAAATAAGTTCACATGTAAATACAGATGGTTAGCCTGTTCTGGGGTAATAACACTTTGAATTTAGAGCTTTTTGAGTGTTCAACATGGTTTGCATACATTAGCTCAGAAAACAACTCTGTAAGGGAGGCCAGTATTATTCCCAGCCAGGTTCTGAGTAGATTGGCTAAAGCCATCTTCTGAGTTGAGCCTGAAGTGAGATTTGAA
>NW_015167534.1:129942-193134 GCF_001447785.1 Gekko japonicus | reverse complement strand
ATCAGTATCCAAAACTAAATCTTAGATTTCAAAGGTTTATCTACTGGCATTAGCAGTCCAGTTGACACAAGTGATATGAGTTTGGATGCTTAAAGGTGATTCTTGCAATTTTGACAAGGTTGTTGCCAAGAGGTTTAAAGATTGCAGTTTTAGGAATCCTGGCCTCCATATGGTCAATGTGCCATTACTTGATTAATCCTTTGAACAGGATAAGCTCTCATTCAGAGAGCTAACAGCAGTTAGTGACAACTGATTTGGGGGGGGTACTGAAAAAAGAAACTCAGATGAAATTTTTAGAAGTTGCTTCATGAACCATCATGTTAAGCTTAGGCCTTCCGATTTCAGGTGGACGGGATTAACCTCAGAGATGCAAGCCATGAACAAGCTGTGGAAGCCATACGGAGAGCAGGCAACCCAGTAATCTTTCTGGTACAAAGCATTATAAACAGACCAAGGGTAAGCATGTGAACTGTGAAAAAGATACACAAAGGAAGGAAGGAGGGAAAACTGAGCAAACATCCCAGGCGATGTTCGTATGGAGCAGGGAAAAAGCTTCACCTTGCAAGCCCTGTTTCCACTAAACTAAGAGTAGGACTCAATAAGGCTTGCATTTAGCCCCTTGACTTTAAAATGGTTTGAAAACATATTTTCGGAAATGCTTTTTGGGGGTAATGGAAGCTTCTGACTCTAAGCAACTGGTGGCAACTGACATCATGGCTTATTCAGTCATGGAGAAATTTGGCAGAATGTTTACATTTCTATAAATATGGAAAGGTTCAAAGGATTCTCCCATGTGCCCATACCATCCTGCTTTCATCTGCTCCCCAGCTAAATCAGACAGATGCAAAGAATTGCAGGATGTGCTTGGGCTGTGCAGCCTCCATGGAGTAATACGGTTGCAGTCCTTTGCCCCTCCAAAACCTTAGTGTTAACACCTTTTCTTTCAGTGCTTCCTCGTGCATCTCTGGTTGTGCTAAAGCACAAACTAGGAACAAAAGAATCTGTCTTTGGAGAGCCACCCTACAAGCATTCAAACGATTTTTTTTGTTCCTTTACACTGGCAGCCACTGTACTGCATGAGCCACACAAATACTTGCAAAGTAGTTTTAATATAGTAGCTTGCATTACTTGAAAATAGACTTCCTCCTTGTAGATTTGCTATAAGCTGCATGTTTGATTCACTAGCTGTTTCACAACTTTTGTTTCCCAGCCAGAATCTCTCTATAGCTCTTTATCGTCCTCTGCTCACAGTGGGCAGAAACCTAATAATCCATTTTACCATCAGCCATCCCAGGTAACGTTGCATGGCATAGCTTTGCTGAATGTTGGTGGTTCCTATGCAAGGTGCTAATTAAGGCTTGTGCATTTGCTGTGGTATGGACAAGATCTACCTGCTTAATGAATGCTTAAGATCCAAAAGCTGTGCTTTTAGCTAGTGATATTTATGTTTGAAACCTGTGGCTGAGCATGTGGCTGAATAGTAGAAGGGGATTTCCAGTGTTCGTTGAAAGGCAATCATCCAGAGCTAACGGCATTCTGCATTGAGAGTTACTTTTCATATGCTTTCACAGGTAACAGACAAATTAACAGGCATTGATTGCTTTTCGCTACTGCATGCTGTGTTACAATGGTTAGAATATAGTCCAGAAGATATGACTGAAAACTGCAATCTTTGTCCTTTGGAGCAATTCTTAACTTGCTTATTCAGTAAGAGTCACCAGCTCTGGTGTGCATAATGGATGGAAATCCCAATGACAAGTACATTCAGATTTACTGTTTGTTAATTATTTCTTGTTAATTGTAATTGCCGTGCTTATGAAAAACAACTTCGTAACCCAATCTTTTCCATGTTTATTTGGAAGCAAGTCTGACTGAGTTCACTGAAGCTTATTCTTAAACACAGGATTGGTTAGAAGATGGGCAGTGCCCTTTGGCCTTGTGCTCGTCGCCTCCCCTCCCCTCCTCTTTCTTCCTTGGGGTCATGCACCCCTTCCCCTTGGTCCATCCTTCTCATATACATACACACACACAAACACACACACATATTAGGAGCAAAGCCCATTGTGGAGGAAGACAACGGGCCCTAGCACGGCTCAACGGAGGCGCCCCCGGTCTCCCATTCTCTCCCCCCTCGCGACCCCCCCGGAGTCCGGGGGCAAGGGAGTGGCTTGTGAGCGGCTTCCCGCCCGGGTAACCTCCAGCAGCTTTGGACCCAGCAGCACGCTGGCCCACATTCAGTGAGAGCCCAGCCAGCCTCCAATAGGCGGCAGCAGCAGCAGGACCTGTAGCCGCGCTCGGATGATGGCAGCGGCAGGATCGGGCTGAGCCCCCCTGCTGGACTAACCGGCCCATCCATCATCGGGTTGCACGCAGCCTGGCTGGCTATGCGCACTCGAGAGAGGACACCTGCGGTGGCAGCACGATCAGGTTGAGGCCCCCGGCCACTGGAGCATCTGACCCATCCGTCAACTCAAAGGAGAGTGAGGCCAAGGTGCCGAGATGCTGGGTGCCGCCTCTGTGGGTGGGACCATGCCCACAGAGGCGGCAATGCAGCCAGTGGAGACAGATGCCCTGTGACTGACACACCAGGGTGCCAACCAGTTCGGGAGCATGTGGAATGTTCTGGAGAGTGCCACCAGCAAAAAGCTTTTTATATATATAGGGGGATGATAGATAGATAGATAGATAGATAGATAGATAGATATCCCTTTCAGTTTCAAACCTGACCATCATGTCTTGTTGATTTACACTGGTGCAAATCAAACTGAGCTCAAATAATTCAGAAACCTCCTTTTAACTATAGTTACAAAAGTATGGTTTGGAGCTGGGGTTGCCAACTTTGGGTTGGGAAATTCATGGATATTTTGGGGATGGAGCCTGGAGAGGGTGAAGTTTGGGGAGATGAAGGACCCCATAGATTCCACCCTCCAAAGCAGCCATTTTCTCCAGAGGAACTGATCATTTGTAATACCAGGAGATCTCCAGGCCCCATCTGGAGGCTGGCAACACTATTTGGGGTTAACTGTGGTCAGTGAAAATCAGTGCACACGTAATTGTCCTATGGTTAGCTCTCAGACAATGTTCACATGAAACAGGAAAGGAAGGTGAACACATGAGACTGTGAATTGCTTCTGATCTCTCTCCATGGTTAGGAGATTTGGAAGCATATTTGTACTAGGCCTGTGTTTGTACTGCTCCAGGGCTACTAACACCACTAAGAGGTAAGTTATTCCCACTGCAGTATAGAAATGAACACACATGAAGCTGATTTACACTGAGTCGGAACATTGGCCTGTCAAGATCAGAATTTTCTACTCTTAGTGGCAGAGGCTATCCAGGGTCACTTAAAGGTCTCTTCATCATCCACTGCCTGATCCTTTTAACTGAATATGCCAGGGATTAAACCTGGGACCTTCTTCAAGCCCTACCATTGATCTGCAGCCCTTCCCAAACACTGCATATGAATGTTCTGATCACGATATATCATCTAAAGGCCTGCTAATTTGACTATGGCTGCGGTCACACGTAACAGAAGCCACACAAGTGAGACGGAAAACAGGCGGAGTTTCCGGTCGCGATCTCACCAGCACATCTGGGAAGCGTAGCACTCCCGTGGCTCAACCGAGGCTTCCAGCCGAAACTGCGTGGCAAAAAACTAGTACCTTGGAGGTACTAGTTTCCGGAAACTGCGGGGCAAGGGCAGGCGTCTGATCGCGTTTCCGGTGGCATTCGGCGCCCGCCCATGTCCCCGTGCAAATAAGGTGTGTTTTTTTTGTCCAAGTCTCTGTGGATGCGCATGTGCACCCAACGGAGCATGCGCATTTGTCATGTACACAAAAATAAAAAACAGTTTGCCGCGGCGCGCGCTTCTTCGTTGCGCGCCGGCTTGTCCTGTGATCGGCACCTCTCCCTTGCCATGGAACCTCCACGGTACCTCCACAGGACCTCCACAGGAGGTCTGATCGCGTAACTGCACAGTAGTTTGCCCCAGGACAAACAGCCACGCTTCTCCTCTGCAGTTTCCTGCCGTGTGACCGGGGCCTATGACAATTAAGCTTAAGGAGTCAGAGTGTCACTATTGCCTTTGTAATTTGGACTAGTTTCAAAGACATCACTTGAAAAGGATCCATCTGAGCTCCTTGTCTTTCCACATAGTTATAGAGAGGCTAGATAAACAAACTGAATAAGGGTTTATTCACACATGCATGTATATCACTTGTTATCCTGTTACTCAGTGACTCTCTGCTTGAACATGTGAACTGCTTCCATTGAAATGCATTGTGTTTGCAATGTGATATGGAAGTCCTCTCTGCAGTATTTGATCTGTGACTTGTGTTTCATGCATGCAAATCATCATTTACTGATGTAGTCACCAAGTGTTGAGGTGCATGTGTGAACATGCCTTGATATAACCTGCTTTTTAGTTAGCAAGTCCCTTTCTGTTTTTCTTGTAGAACCTCTCTATGCCTTACCGGCAGCACAACCCTTTCAGTAAGCTTCCTGTCTACAGCAGCACTAACCCTTTTGTTGATCCTCTACAGTTCAACACTAACAAGGTTGGATGATGCCTGAGTGTGTGTGATGAGTTCAGTGAACATATGTGTATTTTATCTCCCCCCATTAATGTTTTAACAAATTGGTAAGAGGAAATATTTTCCAAGTGCAACAAATGGCCTGTAATGCTGACTGTAGACTGCCTGGACCTCTAGAAAATCTATGTCCTCTCCCCAAAAACTTTGCCTGCAATTTTGTTGTGACATGGTGGCAGCAGGGAACTTGGGGAAAGGGCTTGGTGAACCAGACATTGACCATATGCCGTGCTTTGAGGTTAGCAGGTAATTGGCATACATGACTAAGAAATCCTAATTGTGGTATTTTACACAAGTCAGTGTAGTTCAGGAAAATGGATAAAAGATTCAGCCTGAACTGATTAACAGCATGAATGGGCATCTAGTGATTTTGGAAAGCATGCAGAATTATTTTCCTTCTGCTAATGAATTATAGTTAAGAATGATGTGGAAAATACAGAGTATAAATGAAGTAAATTACAAAGCCACCAGGTTGTATTTCCCCCCCCTAGTCGTCAGATTTCTGTGCTGACTTGAGATGATAGCGCTAGCTGTTAAGTCAGTTGGGACAATCTTGCTGTTTTCTACATTTTCATGCAAGGATTTCTGGAGTGGGCTCCTAAATTTTGGGCCCGTAAGTGAAAACTGACCAAGTGAAAGTGAGAAATGGCCCATTTTTTTGCAATCACCTCTTGCTAATATTGTAACTCAAAAGCTAATATTGTAACTCAAAAGTCAAGTTGTTCAAAATTGTTCAGCTTTACATTCAGGCTTATTTATAGTTTCCACTTTGCTGGTTATGGGGTAATTTTTCATGTTCTTTTTCAGTTTCCCACTAAGGAAAATTCAGTAGTACTCATGAATCACATGTATCCTTATTAGGCCCTTTAAGTGATTTTCTGCTATAGTCAAGGAAAATTTCTTTATAAATATTCAGACACCATACGAAACCATGATTTGGTTACACTAACTGCGATTAGTGTGATTGTCGGAAGCCAGGGTCTCAAGTAGATTTATCAACTAGTTTTAACTATG
The DNA here is from genome assembly GCF_001447785.1 of Gekko japonicus. Taxonomy (NCBI): domain Eukaryota; kingdom Metazoa; phylum Chordata; class Lepidosauria; order Squamata; family Gekkonidae; genus Gekko; species Gekko japonicus. The sequence goes on along the minus strand of NW_015167534.1, from coordinate 187,531 downwards.
GTTTCATGTGAAATATTTTATTTACTTAAAACATTTCTGTGGCACCTTTCCACCCAAGCAGGGTCCCCAAGGCAATAAACTTTAAAACAATGTATAAATATATAAAATAATTGAGTAAGAGACAACACCAAAGCCAGGGAGGAGAGCCATATTAGGGGTATGCCATACAAAACAAAAAAGTCTTCAACCACTGGCAGAAGACAACAATAGAAAGAGACAGATGAATCTCCCAGGGGAGGGATAGAGCAGGTAGAGAAAGAAGTACTTTTCTCCCTTTCTCACAATACAAGAACTCGTGGGCACTCAATGAAATTGCTGAGCAGTCGGGTTAGAACAGGTAAAAGGAAGTACTTCGTCACCCAAAGAGTGATTAACATGTGGAATTCACTGGCACAGGAGGTGGTGGTGGCTACAAGCATGGACAGCTTCAAGAGGGAATTGGATAAACATATGGAGCAGAGATCCATCAGTGGCTATTAGCCACAAGGTATAGATAGGAACTCTCAGGCTGGGGCAAGTGATGCTCTGTGTTCTTGGTGCTTGGGGGGGGGGCAACAGTGAGAGAGCTTCTAGTGTCCTGGCCCCACTGGTGGACCTCCTGATGGCACCTGGTATTTTTGGCCACTGTGTGACAGAGTGTTGGACTAGATGGGCTATTGGCCTGATCCAACATTGGCTTCTCTCTTATGTTCTCTAAATTTTGGTGCTAAGCTTTGGTGCCTTAGATGGTGGGGCCACCCAAAGCAAGGCCTCCAAAGATGACTGCATTAGATGAGTAGATTCATATGGGAGACTGCAGATACCCTGGCTCAATCCTGGGTTAATCCTGGCTTGTTCTCCAGTGACACCCTCCTAGTCTGCAAAGGGAAGGCAATGAAACCCACATTTGTTGCGACAGACCAGCATTTGAGTTAATGTGCACTGAATCCTGGCTTGGTTTCACATGATGTCTGTAAAGCATGGTTTCACATAATGTCTGAACCCAGCCATAGTATATGTAATCCTTAATCTATCACTGAAATAAGAGTTTCTGTTACTGCATAGCCCTAATGTAGCATGCCATAAAGGGTGCTATAATAAACAGCCTGCTATTTTCTGTTATCATAGGATATGCAGAGTACAGTTAGATTTACCTTCAGTTGCTCCCCATGTAACCCCTTTGCTCCTACACCATTTAAGGTTTGTCTTAATTTGTAATCACTGTCCTAATCGATGTGTGTATTATACTTCTTGTGCACTCTCTGTCTATCCCCTGCTTCAACTGGCCATGTGATCATTTCAAAAGGGCCATCAGTTGCTTCGTTGTGTACCTGCTTCTTTCAAAGTGATGCTGCTCTGTGCATGTGTGTATATGTATACATATGTATTTATACTGGCACCCAAAATACTTATCTAATGCGCAAAGGGTACTATGCAAAGGATTGCACTGGTAATTTTTATAGGGCATAGTAGTAGTAAATGCCTCCAGTTCTGTTAACCAAATTCAGCCATGTTTTTGTATTGATTTTTTAGGTAGCTTCCCTTCCCATGTTACCTCAGTGACGCAGCAGCAGTTTTCCCTTGGTGAGATCTCTTACCTCCAGCAGACGCATATGGGGAGGCTCAGTTGCTAGTTCTTTCTGGCATGATTGTTGTCATCCCTCTGTAGATCTGGAGATGATAGTGTCCAGGTGTGAAAGGCCTCATGATTGGCTCTCTTCACATTGCTCAGTGTATGCTCCTTTACTGTACTGATTTGACAACTTACCATGGGGAAGCAGCTCCTATATCTTTGATGTACTGTACTGATTTGACAGTACTGTACTGTACTGATTTGATGTACTGTACTGATTTGACAACTTACCATGGGGAAGCAGCTCCTATATCTTTGAGGTAACATAATGATAACCTCATAGCCTGTGTGTTTTCTGTGCCTATTTCACATCGCTCTTCTGTGCAGAATTTAGTAGACTGGTAGAAGGAAATAACACTAGTAGTAGTAGCAGCAGAAAAGATTTTATAATGTATGTGGATTATTTGAATTATTTCTCCTGACACATGAAGTGCCAGAAAATGGCTCACTTGATAAAATTGGAAGCATCTGGTCCATTAGATGTTCAAAGTGTGAATCAGGGATTAATGTAAATTGAAAAATCCCTGAAAAGATTGAAGCATTTGGCTAGCCTCTGCTATGTCCAAATTAGAAACAAGATAAACAGCAGCAAAGTTGCTCCTGAATATGCAGTTGTGGCTGGAGTGCATCGTACCAAAAGAACCTCATACTTACTTTTGCAGCTTCATCTGGAGTTGGGATTTTCCAGATCAGTTCTTTTAAATCAAAGCTTCCTAGGTATGGAGAAAAGTATTAGTTTGTAAACAGCAGAAAAACGATTCTCCTGTCTCACAATGACCTGATAAATATATTGTGCGCGTGTTGCTTTCAGAAAATTAGGAGATGTGAAGAATCAATAAAGGAACTCATAGCAGAGGGAGAAGAGGAAAGCGCTCATATTAGGGCTGCCAAGTGGGGGCGGGGGGTGGGTAAACCCCCGCTTCGGAGGCCCGATTCCTGCCGCCGCGGAATTGGGCCCCGGGGGGAACTCTGCCCCCCGAAGCGTCACATCGACGGACGGCTCCCGGAGCCCGGCAAGGCTCCCCCGCCAGTAAGAAAAATTGACTTGGCAACCCTAACTCATATTATCCTGGAGAGTGAAGTTTAAGTTGAAGGCAGGGGAATTTCCCAGCTGATTATCTCTCTTCCCCCAGGATTGCTTGCAGGCTCTCAGGTTGTCCATGTGTACTTAAAATGTGGTTATTGCCACATGTTCCCCCACCCCCACCCCAGTCACTATTTCAATTGAAGGCTCTTTTTTAATATGAATCCCCCAAATTTTTCCTTTGGTATCAATAGAGTTGTATTTTGTACTTTGGGTACAATAGAGCTGTACTAATTTTTCCTTTGGGATATATAGAGCTGTAGTTTGTTTCCTTAAAATGAGCATAAATTCAGTTTTGGTATCTAAGATATGCCTCTGATCTGTAGAAGTATACGCATAAGTAGTCACTGAATTTCTCTTCTAGTCTTTGTCCTGCTTGCTTAAAATGCATTGCTACACTCTTCCATGTTGCTATTATTTTTCACCTGTGATTGCTTTTCTATTCTATGTCATTTTAGAGTTCTTGTTGCTTAGTATTTTTAGCTTCAAAGCCATAGCCCTTGCTTTTTTCTGTCATTTCATGCTTATTTGCCCAGATCAGCCTGCAATGTTCTCAGCCACTGTATTTTTCTTATTCTCCACAGGCATCCAGTCAGTCAGATTCAGAGCCAGAAAAGACTTCATCTTGTATCTTGCCATTACCTCCTCCTTCAGCATTTCCAGGAATGAGTGTTGAAGATGTACAGCAGTCCTGCAGCAAAAACCTGGAAGATTTGGAAGATGAGTTTGGATACAGCTGGAGTAAGTTTGAAAATTAAGATAACCTTTCAGGACACAGTTATAGTCAGGTGAAAGGTAATTTGATATTTATGTTGGCTTTTTGGTTTACTTTAGTAAGGTAACAATGTGGAAAGAAGGAGAATTTTTCCTGTCTATTTTTGCATTGTTCATTCAGGTTCTAGCCCGCCCATAACCCATGTTAAATCTATTATTATTTGGCAGTTGTTTCACTTACACTCTAAGAGGAGGAATTGTTACTGTTAGAAAGTATTATTATAACATAAAGCACAAAAGATGTTATGTTTTTATGTGAGAATACCATAAAAGGGAGAGTCTTTACTCTTTCATGTTGGAAAAATAAACAACTAGAGAAATTCTTGCTACTTACAGAGAATGTCAACATAAATGTGTAGTTTCCTTCGTGAACTGGCAGAGATTGTGAGTTTCTGATGGTGAAACTAAACTCTAAGCCCTGGTCCCTGCAAAGTTGTCCAGAATGACTTCTATCCATGTTTTTCTCTCTTCTAATCTTATGATTAGAAAAGATCACTGAGCGTTATGGGAACCTGCCGGGAGATCTGCATGTGATAGAGTTGGAAAAGGGGAGGACTGGCTTAGGACTCAGCCTGGCTGGGAACAAAGACCGATCCAAGATGAGTGTTTTTGTAGTGGGAATCGATCCAAATGGAGCAGCTGGAAAAGATGGGAGGCTGCAGATTGCAGATGAGTTACTGGAAGTAAGTGCCTAGTAATTATCCTTAAAACTAAAAATGTGGACTCTCAGGATAGAAAAACATTCGATTATTGGTGCAAAATCCAGCCTCTAATTAACCGTACATTCTTATAATCAGTATGTTCTTACTGTATAATTATGAGGGCTTTTTAATTTAAATCTTGGTGCTCTATCTGACTAGTACTTACTAAAAAAAATTTTAAGTACCTGCAATACCTGTGATAATACTTTGAGAGAAACATGGGGTCTGATTTAATATAACAGCTGATGTGATAACCTGAAGCTTCTCCCCTTAGTTGTGTCTGGTTTTGTTGTGCATGCTGTTATTTTAACCCTATTTCCAATTGTCACAGAAGCAGCAGTGTTGTTGGTGGCATGAAAATCTCAAATTTTAGTTTGTGAGTCCTAAATGAAAAGATGTAAAAAATTGATTGCATTGTTTATTTTATCATTTTTCAAGTATTGAAAGAATATGGAACCTTGTCAATTAATTCTGCATTAGAAAGTTAACATTATCAGCTACAAGAATATAATAGCATGAGAACACGACAAAGTGGACCAAAGTAAATATTTAGTCCAGGGGCCATTTAGTCCACCATTCTTTCTAATTCCATCAGTGGATTCTACTTGAGAAGCTCACAGGGAGGGCATAAAAATGAAAACATCCCCTCTGTCATCAATATGAGGGCTTAAATAGATGTGATTATGAGAAATCTATGAAAATACATCCCCATTGTTTTTTTAACTGCAGAGATGCTGGGAGGCACTTCAGATCAGCAGCACACACACCCCCCTGTCATTTTCACAGTCTCAGTTACACACACACACACACATACACCCAGTCAGCTCTTGTCTGGTGGGAAAACCTGGTACCGTACAAATGTGACTATATGTGAGAATACCAGTGTGACAGATTTTGCCTTTCGGGTGTAGGTGTGACAAATTGGGACAGAGAAGGGTTAACTACCCAACCACGCCCATGGCCCTGATCTGAATGTATAAAACAAGTAGCTCTAAAGGATGTTTTCCATTTGCAAATAGACAAGGGTACATCTTTCTTATTGATCCTGTTAGATTTCTTAGCAGCCTTTGATACTGTTGATCATTCTGTCTCCACTTTGTGACATTTGGATCAAGCTGGACTTCATTTTCTCAATTCAGATGTGCCTCTGTTGTTTACTTCTTCCCAGAATATGAATGCTGGAATCTAACTTGTACAGGCACAAGTTAGTGTGCCTGTCAGCATCCATCACTACTACAGCTGGCATTAGAGTCTACCTTTTTACTCTTTAACTGCTTACTTTTGCAACATCTGACTGACAAAAGGGTTCCTATGAACTTGAAAGCATGCACAATATTTTGTATCATTTATTGGCCCTAATAAAAGGTATGACATGGATATTCTTATTGTAGGAAAGCAATATTCAGCTATGTTCACTGAGTGACCTTGGGAAATTCATTATTTCTCAGCCTTGCCTGTGACAAAATATGCACTGTAAAGCACTTAATGGTTAGACAGTGTCATAGATGCAACGAACATGAAATTGAGCAAACTTCAGAGGACGGCAGAAGACAGGAAGGCTTGGCGTGATCTGGTCCATGGGGTCACGAAGAGTCAGACTCGACTGTGCAACTGAACAACAACAACAAAGCCAGTTTGGTGTAGTGGTTAAGTGCGCGGACTCTAATCTGGGAGAACCGGGTTTGATTCCCCACTCCTCCACTTGCACCTGCTGATGTGACCTTGGGTCAGTCACAAGCTCTGGCACAGCTGTTCTTGAAAAAGAGCAGTTTCTGTCAGAGTTCTCTCAGCCCCACCCACCTCACAGGGTGTCTGTTGTGGGGAGGGGAAGGGAAAGGAGTTTGTAAGCCGCTCTGAGACTCCAAGTGAAGGGGGGGGTATAAATCCAATCTCTTCTTCTTCATTTAATAAGACAAAGATTGTGTATGATGCAAAGCAAGGAAAGTAGTATGGAAGCCATCAGATTAAAACGGAAATGAAAATTTGATAGGGTAGCACATTGCCAGTGTATTTAGGAAACTCATCCTTCTGGTTACCAAGGGGGATAAGTGCTTCCTTCTGTTAGTTACCCCAGGAAGGGACCAAGCCAATGGCTTGATCTCCTGCTCCAGAATTAGGCACTGATTTGGTACACACTAGAAACCAAACTGTATAGGTTGAATGAATATACTTTGCCTTTTATCCAAGTATAGTAAGCCAGGTCTTGTTTGCTTTACAGGGCTATAGCTAGGAGGGGAAGTCAGGGTAAGGGCCTGATGGCTTTTTATATTTTTGTAAAGCAAACCTGTAGTTTTAAGTAGTCTTCAGCAAATCACTGTCACTTGGCCTCAGATGCCAATTTGAGAATAATAGTACTAATCAACCTTGCAGGGTTGTTGTAAGGATTATGAGGAAATTTATGCTAAGCCCTTTGATTGCTAAATTATGTATATTAAGCAGGGCTTCCCCCCCCCCCTTTTTTCTGAAAAAGAGGTGCCGGTACTCTCAAGAGGGAAATGAAGTTTTCAGTCTGTATTCTGAAATTCATGAACTGTTAAACATTAAGTATTAAATATTAATATTATTTTACATGTAAATAAATAGATCCCTTTAATGTAGTTGTGATTATGTTAATGAAAGTATCCTATTACTCTTGAGAATTTGAGCACATTGTTGAGACATAGTTAATTTTGCTAGTGTTCCCATTCACTGTACCAAGGTAGACTCTTGCCACGTAGCTGATTTTTTTAACCTTTTGTTGTTATTGGCAACTTATTTCCATGCCTCTATTTCATTTGACAAACAGTGGGTCATGAGATGATCAATCAGTAATGGAAATAGATTATAATGTTCCCAAAGTCAGCCAGCCCATTTTAACCTCTCAAAGGACATTTCCAGGCCAATGAAAGAGCCAAATACAAACAGCTGTTAGGGATTTTGTGACAGGGGAAATGATTACAATGTGAAGAAGACAGTCTTAGTGTATCACAAAGGTTGGAAAGCAATTTTAATAATTTGTAATGGAAAAATCAAATTTCTTCTTGTGTGTGGAGACACATTTTGGATAGAATAAAGGGATAAAATTAGCGTTATTGCTATTTATGTTCTTCTGATAAATCTAGATAAATGGACAAGTTCTCTATGGAAGGACTCACCAGAATGCATCCTCAATAATTAAATGTGCATCTTCTAAAGTAAAAATCATATTTGTCAGGTAAGCAATCCCTAATCTTTCTATAGCTAACTTCAACATTTTATATCTGTATTTATCTAAATGCAATTTTAGCAGCATATTTTTTCATATACATATTTTTCAATGTTGGTAACATTCCTAAAAGCTTCCTTAGATCACACATTTTCATTGTTGCATCCATTATAGGTATGACTTTATTTTTAATGCTATCATTTTCAGTATTAAAAAGTTTAAAGTATTTGCTAGAGTAAAACCTTACAGTTTTAAAATGTATTTGCTTCATACATTGTAGAAACAAAGATGCTGTCAATCAGATGGCAGTTTGTCCTGGAAAATCAGCAGAGACTTCTTGTGGAACACCTCAACATGAAGAGGTATAATACAGATTTGGATATTCATTTATTTTGATGGTATGGTTAATATTTATGGATGGACCAATATACAGAAATATAGCTTTGTTTGTTATGTTTCAGTTCCATGCAGCGCTATTCCAGTCTAAGCCCCTTGATTTCAGTGCCTTAAATAGGAGTAATTCTGCATAGGCAAGTGGCCTACACAAAAATCAAGGTAGATTTTAGCAGAACTGAAGAAGATACAATAGAAAAAATAGATGTATTGAGTCTGTAATTCTACAATGCTAAAGACAGATACAGTATGTCTTCCCATGTACCTGTGTTTTTATTTTTACATTTAAAATTTTTATTTCTTTTAGGATGAAGTGAATATTCTGTGTTCTAGTTTACCTATAGATTTGAGTCCATATACAAATATTCAGGATATTGAATTACCTAAGGTAAGCACATATGGATATTCTGTGTTGGTGCCAGTGTCCATTTGTTTCTAAGTTGATTGTGTGTTTGTGACTTGAGTAGTATGACATGGCACAGACTTTATCCTCCTAAAAATTAACCAAAATTGCACACCCTATGTCATTGTCAACCAAGGTGGCAATGCCATCTATTTGTTGTTGGTTTTGTTGTCAAGTCACAGCTAACGTACAATGACGCCATAGGGTTTTCAAGGGAAGAGATATTCTGAGGTGGTTTGCCACTGCCTGGCTCCATGTCATGACCCTGTATCCCTTGGAGGTCTCCTATCCAAATACTAGCCAGGGTCATCCCTGCTTAGCTTCTGAGATCTGATGAGAATGAGCTAGCCTGGGCTGTCCAGGTCAGTTAGTGCCATCTATACACATTCGTATATCTTATATGTAATTCTGAACCTTTTCCCCAGGTTGCAGAGAGAAAAAGGCAGCAGCAGGTAGAAAGGAGGGTGGGCTGGGAAGGAAAGAGGCAGGCATGATGTTGGGGAGAGGAGGTGGTTGCACAGTGAGGGGGAGAAAGGCAACAGAGGAGGAGGCGGCGGCAGTGGGAGCAAGATGGAGGGAATGAGGGGAAAAAAGAAGATGGGAGGATTAGGAAGTGGAGCCCTGTGGGGTGGGTAAGATTTCCTTTGTCCATGAGTCCTCACGGGGCCCCTTCTTGTATTTAATTTGCACAGTTGCAGAAAGTTATTTTTAATTTTTTTATATCAAGCATAGAGGAAAATAAATTGTTAATCGTAGAACATCATAAGGAAGTAGGAAATAACAGCCGTGCAATGACTGTGAGAGAAAAAGGCTGCGAACCAGTCTAAGAGACTATAACCTTGTGGGATTTTGAATCTACTGCTGTCTCTCTGGCTTTATAAGCTTCCACATAAAATGGAACATAAAGTTTGATTTTCCTTTCATCTGCACTGAGAGTATTGATGTCATTTTAAAATGTCTGAGACTGTCAGATTATGTGGTGAGGGCTGTGCAATTTGCAGCTTGATTATGGCTCTGCCACTTAATTGTGGCTTTGCACATAGTAGATCCTCTGACAAAAGCAGCCATGAATATTTTGTCTCACAGCTGCCTTTTAAATGTTCTCCCCACTCTATAGGAGCTTCTTACCATGAGGAGCAATGCTCCCTCTAAGGTGTGGAGTCTTGTGAGCAAAAGTTCTACTTTGTGAGCTACTGGCATTAAAGTTGTCAGCGAGTGATTTGGCTACTGCATAAATCAGTTTGCTCTGGAGCCATCCTTCCTGAGCTAAGACAAAAAACGTGTGAGTCGGAGGCTAAAAAACTGTGAGCTCACACTAACTCAGCTTAGAAGGAACATTGATGAGGAGCTCCTGCATGGTAAGAAGAAAGTGTAAGTCACCCTTGGGTCTGATTCTATAGTCTTTCCCCATAGAATCATCACAAATTGCATGGGGGAAGGCTATGTGAGCAGACCCTGCTCATGTGGTCTGTATCATTTGGACATTTTTAGAGCTGTGCAAGAGCTGCTGATGGATAAGCAGCTTCCATGTGGTTTGAATAACATCTAAAGGTATCACAGAGAAATATGAAATCAGGGCAACCAGAGAGTTAGAGGAACCCATAAAGTAAAGTCACTGAACAGGGTTGGTTTGTGAAGATAAGGATAGTATCTTTGTGATTGTGGTACTTGACCCTAGCAGTGTGTTTCCTTGGGAAGCACATAACAAAAATGCATTCCTACTTTTCTTTCTACCTAAGACAATTTACAGTGAAAACACTTTTTTGACTGAATCTTTCTTTCTTTAATGTTTAGCTAGAACACCATCATTCAATATTTGGATTGACTGAGTAATAAAGACTTTTTCCTACAAAGGGCCATTCATGACTTAATAACTTAAAGGGGACTCTTGGATCGAATACTGTCTGTGCAGCAGACCATATTCAGAGAAGCAGCAAAGATCTAATTTTCTAGATTGTTAAAAATCAGTAATCCTTTTTAGAATGTAGATTCATGATAGAACTTTGGAGTCTTGGGAAAGTTGCTGACATTTAAACTGTTGTGATGCGGACAAGTGTAAATTTATGGAAAATCCATGGTGTTCATTGGTCTGCTTGTGTTTGTTCTTGTTTTAACTGAGGATGTGCTTGGTATTTGTTAGGATCAAGGCATAGGTATAGCCATCAGTGAAGAAGACACAGTAAATGGTGTGGTTGTCAAAAGTTTAACAGAGCATGGTGCAGCAGGAAAGGTAAGTCTTACGACCTATGGAAAGAAAATGATGAGAAATTTAGTGGGGATGGAGTCAGTGGACCCTCAGGAACAGCTCATCTTAATATCTTTACCTTCATTTTAGGATGGCCGAATTAAGATTGGAGATCAGATCCTGGCAGTGGATGATGAAGTTGTTGTGGGATATCCTATAGAAAAGGTGAGCAGTAATTGTAATACACAGTTAAGCCATACCTCTTCAAAGAAATATGCTATGTAGATATTTAGTGTTACATTTAGATGTTTAGCTAAGTTCTTCAAGGGGTAGCTGTGTTAGTCTGTTTTAGGAAGTAAATGACTAACAACATTTATTTCAATACAAGCTTTCTTGAGCCACAGTTCACTTCTTCAGATATGGAGCAGTCTCTTTTTCTGTGGATGGTGGCCGGCAAACTATCAAGGTGTATTTCTTTGAAGTCTAAAAGAGATGGGCATGTATGGAATATGCAGCTGGGGTCAGAGAAACAGAGGGATCTGTAGATGGCCAGTACAACCTAGAAACAAGAGTGTACATACATAGGCCTACAAACCTTGGCAAATGGAGGCTCCCAAATACTTGTATATGATTTAAATGTGTAAAAATGTATGTGTGGGCTCATGTTCAAAAGTTATACCACACACACACAGGGATGGGGCTAGCTGGCACAATTCTATGTGATATTTCACTCCCTCATAATAACCTGCAAGCTTTTCTCTTCTAGGCCTACAATAGTTCTGCAACATGACTGATGACAGTCTTAATGACTGAAAAAAATAGCCTGTTTCCATTTAAGATGGTGAAGATTCCCCAGTCCCACTGTGGACTCCTGCTTTGCCTCTCTATGCTGTTCCTGAGGGTCCACTGACTCCCAGAAATAAGCTGGGGGGTGGTCTCAGAGGACTGCAGTGGTGAGAGTAGCAAAGGCCCATTCTGTGAAGTCTGTGGGTGATTGGATACATGCCAACACAATCCAGATTAGTTTGTGATTTGACAGTTTGCTCTTTTTATTTTCGCTTCAGTTTATCAGTTTACTGAAGACACCAAAACCTTCTGTGAAACTTACGGTCAATTCAATTGAACGGGAGAGCCAGCCAGCTGCCCAGCCACAGACACCGATTTACCACTCTGATTTGGGGGAGAGATTTATCCAACAACCAGCAAGTGCTCCAACTTCAGAGTCACCAGAACCAGAATCAGTTAAAAGTAAGCAACTTCCAGTAATCCTTGAATTTACAAACATAATTCAGTGAAAAATACAAAGGGAAAAGAATTAGTCACAACTCCCTTCTCTTCTAGGAAGAGATGCATATTCTAAAATTATAGGTCCCATAGTAAAATTTCAATATGCATCCCAGCTCCTAATAGGAATCCTCCTTTTCAAGGCTCCAGTCAGTTTTCTGACATACAACACTCTACAACACTCCTCTTCTTAGCTTGGAGAGGAATGAGGAAGAATCTTTCAGAAGAGGTGATAAATAAAAGGATGCTTTTTTATCTCTTCCACCTTCCAGGGACCTCTCTCACACTCAGCTATGTAGTAACAAAGCACTGGCATGGGAGCTTTAAACCCCTTTAACCCCAACCTGTGCTGCTCGAGAAAGATTTTGAGTTCGCTGTCCAAAAACTCAGCATTTAAATTGTGAGGCTGGAGGATGTTTTTTTGAAGGCAGAAACCTCCCCTTTTCCAACTTCTAGTCTTGAGAAGGGCAAACCCCTCTGCCTTAAGTGAAACCTCCTTTTCAAGGAGCTGCCCCTCTTCTTTCGTAGTATCTCAGCCCTCTCTCTTCTCATAGAGCTTTTGATCCTGTGTTGTGGTGTTGACTTTAGATTCCTGCCAGAGACAAAGGTGTAATTCTGTTAGTACAAAACTGGTACTAATAGAATAACAATAATTAAATCTAAATCAGGGGTTAAGATATACAATTCACCTCAGATTGTAGTTCAGAGACCTCTTTCAGAATTTATATTCAAGGGAGGATACCCTATACACCAAATTGCCAACATTTTTGGAGGGAACTAAAATACCAAATGGATTTAAGGAATAAACCGCTAGCTTTAGAAGAAATTAAAGAAGCAATAAATTAATTAAAACATCATAAGACTCTAGGGTTTCCAATGAATTTTATATTTTATTGAAAGAAGAGTTGGCTTCTCATTTTTTTTAAAAAAAGCTATTTTAGTCACTATGAAGAAAGGGGTTTTGAGGTAGTACCTGGTAAGAATAAAATATTATGCTAATCCCAAAAGAAGGGAAGGAAAGTGGTAATGTAGCAGCCTGTATACCTATATCACTTCTAAATGGTGATTATAAAATTTTCACCTCAGTATTAGCTAAGAGACTAAATCATTTACTGAAACTACATAAATGAGGATCAAACAGGGTTTCTAAAAGGTAGACAACTATCATGGAATGTGGGAAGACTAAAACATTTATTACATCTTGTAGATGAAAAAAAGAACCTTCAGTCTTTTTCTTTGTGGATGCTGAAAAAGCCTTTGATAGAATAAGATAGGTTTTCTTAAAGTAAGTGCTTGAGGTATTTGGCTGCAGCAAATAATTCAAAAGAAGGTTACACATCTGCTATACAGTCCCCAAAGCCAGAATTTTGGTCAATGGCTTTCAGAACTCACAGATTATTTTGAAGTATGGAGTAATGCAAAGTTGTCCTTTGCCCCCCTTGTTTTTCAACCTGTGTATTGAAGTTCTGGCCAAAAAGGTTCAGCAAATAAGGTCAATTTTAGAAATTAGGCACCATGATGTAGAATCTAAAATAATGCTAAATCCAGCCAATGTGGTGTTTTTCTTAAACAATCCAAGAGAATCCTGTGAGGAACTTGTTAAAATCTTAAAGCAATTTGGCTGACTTTCTGGGTATAAAGTAAATGCTAAAAAAATGGTACAATTAGATTTAAAAATAAGGGAGGAGGAAAAGAAAAAAACTCTTAAATTTCAGGATCCATATGGAATGCAAAAGATATTAAATATATGGGGGTGAACTTTTCAGAAGATTTGGATACCCTAGTACAGGATAATGTAACTCTTGTTATGGAAAAGATAGAGTCTGACTTAAGGAAGTAGTGTAAACTTAATGTGCCATGGTTGGGCAGAATTGCTGTCATAAAGATGAAGATATAGCCACAGTTCTTCATTTTCTTCATGGCTATTACTCTAATTTTTATTAAAGATCTTCTAACTAAAATCTAGAAGACATTCCACCAGAACAATAATGCAGGCCTCTAGAAAAATCATGTAGCTTAGCTGTACTATCAGTGGAAAAGTACTACCATGCAATATGGCATTGGTTTAGAGGACAACAACTAAGGAAAATATGGCATATTAAACAAGCAAGGTAAACAGTTCCATTGACAGCATGGTTCTGGCCAGTGGTAACAGGCAATGTGCAAACAGACTTCAACCCCAATTGTACTAGGTCCTCATTAAATGCCACTTGGGAAAAGGTAGAATAGGGCTCAGGAGATTTTTGCCACTAATGCTACTTATAGGTAACAAACACTTTCAACAAGCCAGATCCATAGGATCTTTTTCAAAATGGGTACAGGGTCATTTAAATTATTTTATTGATTTCCCAAAGGAGGAGAAAATCTGTCCATTGGAATATCTAAGCGGGCAGAGAATAAAGCTTTGATGGAATATCAGTATCAGCAGATCAGAAACTTCATTGGTCAAGCAGCTAGAAGAATATATATGTTTTGATCCCTGAACAAATGGGATAATTTATTGCTCCATTCAGCATCATCTAAAGGATTATTAGCAATATTTTATGGGCAAAAATTTGACACTAGAGAACCAGTTTATAGGAAAAATGGCAGATATTTGATGCTGGAAGTAAAAATGATAAATGGGAAATATATTTAGAGATATTGAGTACATCACTTAGCATCAATACTGGGAAAATGGCCTGAATTTCCTGTTTAGATGGTATTATACTTCAGATCAATACTGGAGATGCCATCAAGGTTCTCTGTGTTATATCTGGTGGTCATGCCCTATTATAAAACAATTTTGGTATGAAGTATGTAAGGTCATGAGTGAAATTGTAACCTGTGAAGTGAAGTGCACTCTGATGCTGATTTAATTTTGCCAATTAAACTATGGGAAAAGAAATATGGTTACACTTTGAAAAATCTGATAGTGACTGCAAGATTGTCAGTTGCAAAGCACTGAAAATAAACTAATGTTCCAGGTATTGAAGTGTGGCTTAGAAGGTACTGGTTGACCATTATTATAGATGAATTGTCAGTCTGCAGACAACTAAGATTGGGGAGGGGGGGATGCACACCCTTTATTGGAAGAAAGATCATCTTTATTGATAAAGTATTGGAATAAAATAAAGCCAGGTCACTAAACTAATTGTTTATCGTCTATTCATACTGGTTGGGGATTATGAAAACATTTAGAGTCATATAGCACTGCACTGATTGATTGAATGTTTCTTCATTGTGGCCTTGTGTCACTGGTTTTATAGACAATGTTTATCTTCAGCCTTAGCATTTTATTATATTGAACAGTTCTTTTTTCACAAATGTGGTTGTGTTATACAGTGTTTATGGATACTGGTCATTTATAAATATTTGTTGCTCTTTGTTTATTCTAGTATTATAATAAAGTTAATTTAAACAAATACTATACTGGCAGATAGAGAAGTGTGCATCTCTCCAGCCTTGGACTGGCACGGAAAGAACATTTGTCAGAATTTTAGAGTTCCCTGCTCTCTTCCCAGTATTAGAAATGAGTAGGAACACCATCTCCATCTCTCTATCTTTCCCCCCATCTCTCTCCCCCTCCCCCTCCTTCCCTCTCTCTCTCTCCCCCTCCCCCTCTTAGGATGTAGGCAAACAGATTTCAGCCTAATAGTCATGAGGGAGATAAGGTTTGTGCTCATGCACACACATATAATCTGTTTAATGTTAATTTGGGCGGGGACTGTGCCTCTTTTTGTGGGGTAGAGTTGGGAAGACAGGATTTATTCTGCACATATGAGGACTTCACTCTAGTTTATAGATGGCCCCATTTTACCAATTTTGTTATTGGCATGGGGTCATCTAGTTTGCTATTAGTTGGTATGATCATGAGCCACTACCCTATATATAACTCAGATGAACATCAAAGCTTCTTCCTTAGAAAGGAAGCCTTATAGCAGATTACTTAAACATGGCGGTGAGTCCTAGCCTAAAGCTACCATATGGTGCTTTCTGGAAGGGAAAACACTTAATGGAAAATTTATGTACAGTTGCCAAGAAACTGTGTATTTCCTCTTCCTGCTGGTCACTGTGACTTAACTTTTTATGAATTGGGAATAATGGTGTGGGAACTATTAAAAGTCTTTTGCTAGTAAAGACAAATATTGGCTGGATTTGATCTGCAGACAACTAGTGCAGTTTACTGAATTATAGGGTAGCATGTATTATAAATAAAAGTATTTATACTTTTTGAATGAATTTTAGAATGCACTTCCATCTCAGTTTACCTATAAGATCAGGCCATTTTATTAAGGAAGTGTAAACCTTGGGATATCTGATTTGTTGAACTATCTAGACTACAACAGTTTCCAGGTGCTTACAGCATTGCTTATAAAACCAAAAATCATAACTTTGGGAGCTGATTCTTTCAGCCATAATAGAGCAATAGGGTTCTCTCAGATGCATTGTTTTATGCTGAAAAAGGGGAAGCAATAGGTGAAGTAAAAATGGGTCCTAATCCAGAGAAAGTTGTTCATACTTAAATGTTTTACTGAAATTAATGGAAGTTGCACTGAAAGTGTGTATGTGTGTGACGTGCTGTCAAGTTGCAGCCAACGTATGGTGACCCGGTAGAGTTTTCAAGGCAAGAGACTATCAGAGGTGGTTTGCCATTGACTTCCTCTGCATAGTGACCCTGGGATTCCTTGGTGATCTTTCATCTAAATACTAACCAGGACCAATCCTGCTTAGTTTTTAAGATCTGATGAGATCGGGCTAGCCTGGGCCATGCAGGTCAGGGCATGGAACTGAAAGTAGTCACTACTAATTTGTCCCACTGATTTCAACAGGAAAAGCTTAAATGATTTTCACTGCTACAGAGAGAAGGCAATTGCATTATGGCAAAGCAGCATAAGTGGGTTTTCTTTCTACTGTGCATACAAATGTTTCGTTATATCATTAAGCTTAGTTTTTTCCTTCCACTTTTTGCAAAACGTATCTGTGAAGTTCTTGAAATGTTTATATTTATAACTTGGTTACAGTATTTCTTTATCTTCTCAGAAGTTTGTCAAATTAGTATCACAAAGAGTGTTGTATAGTGAATTCTTTTAACTAGGCTGTTAATTTGCTTTTAGATACAAGCAGGTCCTCAACTCCAGCCACATTGGCCTCTGACCCAGCTACTTGCCCAATTATCCCAGGTTGTGAAACTACAATTGATATCTCCAAGGGACGTACAGGACTTGGCTTGAGCATCGTTGGTGGAGCTGACACTTTGCTGGTTTGTGATGATTTGATTGCATAATTGTTAGACAACACCAAACTAATCCCTGACATGAAACAAACCCTACTTAAGCTGTAATGTTAAGAACTCCTTTTTGTTAGTCTTTAAGTTGCCACTAGATTCCTGTTCTGGGATAGTTGCAACACTAAGTAAGATGTTTCATGAATATTCATTGGATTTTGTTTTTGCTTTAAATACAGGGAGCAATTATTATTCATGAAGTGTATGAAGAAGGTGCAGCATCAAAAGATGGAAGACTCTGGGCTGGTGATCAGATCTTGGAGGTATAACATTGCATATTATATTATGCATCCTTGAATTGCATGCATTCTTCTGTATTTAAAGAGGTTGGTGGAAGAGTGGGGAAGATTTAATTAAATACACGCTGTCTGTTCTCTTGAACTCATGAAAGTTTTGACATCTGATTACATTCCAGGTAAATGGAATTGACCTAAGGAATGCAACGCACGATGAAGCCATAAATGTTCTCAGACAGACACCTCAAAAAGTCCGACTAACCGTTTATAGGGACGAAGCTCAGTATAAGGAAGAAGATATGTATGATGTGCTTAGCATAGAGCTACAAAAGAAGCCAGGCAAAGGTCTTGGTTTAAGTATTGTCGGAAAAAGGTAGGTACATAGAGCTTTCAATCCTGTGGTATGACGCTGACTTAAGGTTTCTGCCAGAGGTGGAGGATATGGCTGCGTGAGACAAGAATTCTCTTCATTGGACCTGTCCATGTTAGGTTCCCAGCATTATCAAAAGCAGAAGAGTTGGATTTTGACCAAGCTTTAAACTCTGCTCACCCATAGGGAATCTAACTCGCTGCCCCATTTGTGGGCTTGGACTATGAGGAGGGAAATGTGGATCCCCTCAGTTCTTCTCCTTTGCTGTTCATTGGTTCCATTATATTTTGGGGTCCCCTGTCATTGTATTCCAATTACAACAGGGAATTTTGTGCAAAACAGAATTTCAGATTTGTAAATGCAGATGCTCTACTTCAACCTCACCCTGCTAGATGCAACCCTCTAACCTTGGTTCCAAAACCAAAGAAGAACTCCAGGGTGTCAGACCAGAGTAACCCATGATTAAAAATTGGCTTTCTCGAAAGGAAAGAGTTTTATATATTTTGTTGCCTTATCACAAAGTTCCAGTGCCATAAAACCAGCATGAAAATAAAGCCCTTCAAAACTTTAAAAATGACTTTCTGTTTTGTTCTTATGCTTTTTTAATGCAAGATGCAAAAGAAAAAAATAAACAATTTAAATCTATTTTTCTGTATTTTCTTTATTTTCTAATTTAAAATTTAAAATTTAAAAATTATTATTTGTGTTGCAGTAGACTGCACTTGCAACTTAAAAATGTAAATAAGAATTACCTGTATCAGCTTTGGTAAGATTTTTAAAGTTACTTTTTAAAATTGCTAATATTCCAGAAATATAACTCCAAATGAAATCTAGATCCTGACATTTTGAGATGCCCACCTATAAATGTTTCTGACAATATTGAACCCTCAAATCCAGAGAGAAATTCAAAAGAGGAAGATTTTGTTGCCAGTGATGCTTCGTTAATAAGCATATTTAGTAAACATCAGTAAATAGGAATGGTCCATCAAACAGGAAGAATGGGGGGGGGGGTTGTGGTCGTTCTAATAAATTAATTTTGGCATAAATTGCCACAGTACCCCTTCTCATTTTTGCTGTAAGAAATTAACATCATTACCTTTTTAGAATTTGCCACCAAACAGGGTTAACAAGAGTATAAAATGGATAGGGAAATGTTATTACATTTGGATAGGCTATAAACACTAGCTTTCTTGTTGCAAATATGCTACAAGAAAAGCTGGGACATTTTCTTTTTTATGACTAGAGAAGCAGGTCTACCGTGAAGGCTTAAGGAGTTTATTTTCAGAATTTATCACCATGCCCTTTAACACACCTTATATAAAGCTCCCTTTCTCTCCAAACCCAAACAGTGAGTAAGTATAAAATGGCAGTGATTATTACACAGTGGGATGTTATTTGCTTTTATTCAGTTACTTTGTAACCCAGCTCCATTTGGGTTTGTAAGAACTGTGTAGAATGTAGCTCCACCATTGTCAGAATGTTGTTATTTACTGCCTGCAGCAGTAATAGCAACACAGCTTGGCACCTCTCCCCTTCCCTTGTACCATTATTATTGAGTATTTTTTCAAAGTAAATGGGTTGGATCCAAAGCTGAGATCCAAGTTGAGTAAAGCTTGCAGAATGGGACTCCTATACCTCTCACTGCAACCCAGGGCTATTTTTGGGTAGGAACGCACAGGAATGGAGTTCCAGCTGGCTTCAGAGTTGGCCATGCCCACTACAGCCAAAACCTCTGCGTGCATGGCTACAGAGGGAAGGCCTGGAGAGTGGCCCCCCCTGGCGACTTGGGGGCGGGGCCCCCTGGAAGGATCAGAGATGCATTTAAATGCCTCCCCCAGCCTGTCCAAGGGCCAGCTTGCCCAGGCTCCCCGTAGCTGTGGGGTGTGGCCTAATATGCTAATAGGCTGCACTTTCAGGGGTGTGACCTAATATGCTAATACATTTCTGCTGTTGGGTGTGGCCTATTATGATAATAAGTTCCTGCTGGGCTTTTGCTACAAAAAAAGCCCTGCTGCAACCTATTACCCCCCCCCCCCAACTCTGTTCCTGGAACTTAAGAGACCTACATTAGCAGTATAGGGGTAAAGTCTACCCTAGGAATCTCCAAACATTACCTCTCCCTTCTCTGCCAACAGGGCTCTTTCCACTAGCTGGGGGAGGAGCACCTTTGGATCCAACCCAGTGTTTTTAAATGGTGAACAGAGAAGATGTTTGAAATGCTAATGGTCTGAAATGATCAATAGTGATGTATTTTTCTACACATAATTATTTGGTATGGGGTAGCAATGGAGGGAAAATTTTGTGAGATACTGCGGTTGCCTTGCTGTGGTTCCCCATCATTTTCTGACAGGCAGTGGTTTTCATACAGCTAGATGAGCATTTCCCCTCTCACTGAACCACAGCAATGCAGCCAGGGTGTGTGTACAAGAAGTTGTCCTGTTTAATAGTGCATGTGTGTGGAGGGGTACAAGACAGAGAAAAGAGTTAGAACATCATGATGCGAGCATAATTCTACTTAGATTTTTAAAAACACAAAGCAAAAACAACTCATTCTTAACCAAGTAGACATGTAATTAATATACTCACATGCCTAATATACATCAATATTATATTTGCAGAAATGATACTGGGGTGTTTGTGTCAGACATCGTCAAGGGAGGAATAGCAGACTTGGATGGAAGGTTGATGCAAGGAGACCAGATATTGATGGTGAACGGAGAAGATGTTAGAAATGCGAATCAGGAAGCAGTTGCTGCTTTGTTAAAGGTAATGGTAGAATTATCGATAAAACCCTACTGCATTAATTTGGAGATGGAACCAGACTCTCTACTGGTTGAACCTCCCCTCCCCTTGATTTATTTGAGTTCCATTACTTCAGGTCATTATAGAGACACACCAAAGCACTGCTACTGATGTTCTCTTCAATTTGAGAACATTTTGTTCTTTTGTTACATTTAACATGGGGACAACTTTTGAATTTCCCATATTGTACATTAAAAAGTGTTCATAGTATCATTGCACAACCAACAATGATTCGCTACTGTTTTTTCGTGTTCCCGCCAGCCAATGTTAGTGTTCCATTTTAAGTGGTGGGCATACATCAAATTCTGTTCCCAGCTGGGAACAGTCTTGGGATTGTGTAGGTGATACCTCTAGACAGCATGGCTGTTTGTTATATTATGAGTATAATCCTGTGCAGAGTTACGGTAGTCAAAGACTGTTGACTTCAGTGGCCTTTGAATGGAGTAACTCTTCATAGGATTGTGCTGAGAGTTGAACTGTATATATTGGAATCACTCAAAAAACAAACAACAGATGTTCCTTTCTAAGGGAGGGGCTAATGCATGAGCTCAAAATATGCAATACTGGCAGATGACAGAAGTTGGTGTTACTGTATTTTCTGAATCGGGTTTTGATAACTTATGGGGAACACCTGTGAAAATGGACTTATCAGCTGTGGCTTTTGTCACTGAAGTAAATTGATTTGTCAGATTGTCAGACATGCCCTGTCAGATGTTGTAGGTAGATAAATGCTTCTGCCATCTGAAGCACTAGGCTGAACTAGAAGTGTAATTTTTGCCATGATTTGTTTAGATGGTAGTCTGCCAATGGTTCACAGTGTAAAATTCAACTGATACAGTATTATGAACTTACTTCTGTAGAGGTCTCTTTCCATGTCCATGAGCTCAACTGGCAGACATGGAGAAAGTGAAATCAGCATTTTCCCTCTTGCTTTTAGAACTCATTCACACAGTCTACAGTATGTACAGAATTACTGGCTGATGGTTGTCTGAACCAGCTCTTAATCTTGCCATGAACTAAGAAATGCCTTTAATGATCCTAGGTTAAGGAATCTGTGTCTTATAAATAATGCCTGCTCTCTAGTGCTCATTAGGTACAGTCAGACTAGAAGTTGGAAGAATAAAGGCAGGCCCATTCCATTCGGAGAGGAGAACGTCTCAGAGCAGCCAGGTTTGTAACTGCTTGCAATGGCTTCATTTGGAACCATCACAAGCGCTATTAAATTATATAAGCGAATAAAAGGGAATTGAATTGCAGCAGCAGCGATTTTGCTACCGCCTTATCAGAGAAGAATAAAATCTACAGCCAAGAACATATAAAAACATTTGTTTCATATACCAATTTTTATATTGGGTTTATCCTAGTTTATGTTTTTTAATGGCTTGGATCCTTAAAGGTATTGTATAGTAGATGGCCATACTCACCAAAGGATAAAAGGCAATCTAGATCAACCAAAGGAATGAAAATGTTTATTGATGCTTGTGTGCACGAGTTTTGCTGTCACAACTAAACGTTTAGAGCAGGGGTGTCAAACATAAGGCCCAGGGGCCGGATCCGGCCCATCAAGGGCTCTTATGCGGCCTGCGAACAACTGATGCAAGGGAAGGAGTGCTGGGGAGGGAGTGGGCGGAGCCACACTACTGTGGCTTCAGCACAGAAGAACAACTTCGTCTGCAGCAGTCAAGCATCGTGGGAGCATCTGCACAGTGCTGCACTGCTGCCTCTCCAGTCCACCCATGCAGGTTTTCCTCTGCACCCCCCTCCCAGCCCAGGGGGCCTTGCAGTGAGGATATACCAGCTTGGAGCTTACCAGCTGCTGTTCTTTATACAGTTTCTATCTCCGGTACCTGGCATTACGTTTTGTGGCACACATGGCCTGGCCCGACAGAGTGACATTTATGTCAGATCTGGCCCTTGTAACAAATGAGTTTGACACCTCTGGTTTAGAGGATGATCCAGTTCCCGACCACATCCTTCCTACACCTTCCTGCATGGACGGTTCTGTGCATGGGGGTCTCCTGCTGCTGACCCCTCCTTTTGCAATCAGCAGTCCTCCTACATAGCGAGTTCTATGTGTAGGAGGCTGGTATTCTTAATGGGTCAACTTGTATAGGGGACTTGATCTTCCTCTTAATTTCTATATCTAGGCAAGGTAGCTGCTGAAAACTCTGATTTCGGCTGCAGTCTTAAGAACACCTTCCTTGGACAGGGGCTGCAGTCACAGACACTAAATTATCTAATTTCAACCCACTTTCAATGCACTTTCCAACTGGATTTTGCCAGTTCACGTGGTAAAATCCAGCTGGAAAGTGCATTGAAAGTGGAGTGTGTGTGACAGCAGCCTTAGTCTAATTATTTTATTTATTTAATTCCCCATTGGAGACCCAAAGCAGTGTACGTGATTCATCTCTCCTCCATATGATCCTCACAATAACCCTGTGAGATAGATTAGGCTCAGAGAATGTGACTAGCCCAAGGTCATCCAGAAAGCTTCCATGGTGTGAGTGCGGATTTGAACCTGGATCTCCCAGAGACTAATTCGATACTTGCAACCTCTACCCCACACTCACTCTTAGTGGTTCCACTGAATAAAACGGGATTTACTTCTGAGTAGACCTGCTTAGGATTGCTCTCTATGTTATGGAAAGAATTTTATTTTAAAAAGCCACTTCTTTTATTTGGTATATAATATTTTCCCACCAGTCAGCTTGCTGAGTTCTTACTCTCACTGCTGTAATACAGCAAAGACTATAACAATTTTTGAAAATGCAGGCTACTGGTTTTGCAATGCCATTTTGAGTGATTTCTGAGAATTAGATAATGTCAACATAAGCTCAAGGACTTGGAGTAATTCTCCTTTATGAAACCTTTTAAGGTCAGTGAGGGAAGTGGCAGCCTGTCCTCCTTCAGTTTCCCAGGTTCTGGATCCAACCCAGGTGAAAGTTATGAAAGCACGTTGAAGAAGAATTCATGTAAGTTTCAGTTGCTTTTTATAGCTAAAATTTGTGCCTATGTTTTGTGCTGTGCTGTTAAATTGAATACATTGGGGGTGGGGGTGGGCAAGGGATGCATGTTGTGGCTTTTCAATTGTATCATTTGAAGCATTACATGCCCAGGTCAACTTCAAACACACCAGTAAAGCTTGTAGGCCAGCAATGTAGTCCTAAGAGGAGCTGCAACTTACAAAACCTTCTAAACCCACTGAAATTCATCGGTTTAGAAGGATGTAATTCTTCTTAAGACTACACTGCAAGACACTGTGGTGAAATACAAAATGTGGAAATGTATGCAATGGCTATCCATGCCATTTCCAAGTGTTTTCTAAGCTGTCCAGGAGTTCCTGCTGCCTGCCAAAACAATCCCTTTTCATTATAAGAACCAATGTCCTTAAATAATGATAATGATAAAAAATGATAAATAACACAGAGGGCAAGGACATCATCCCGAATTTCTCAGAACCAACCTTATCCATTTTTGAAATACAATTGTCCAGATCTACAAGATCTTTAATCTGCTGTGGTGTACTCTTTTTCCAGCACTTGTTTGTTTGTTAAATTTATATCCCACCCTTCCCAGGCAACTCCCAGGCAATGTGCAACTTCATAAGGGTAGCTGTGTTCATCAATAACAGCAGAATTAAGCAGGAGTTCAGTAACACCTTAAAGTCTAACATAATTCACTATATTTGATGCCTGAAGCTGTCGCTTTTAATATAAATCCATGTTCTTAAAGTATGTCCATTTCAGTGCATCAAAGGAAGCAAGCCCTGACTCACAAAAGCTTATCCTGCAATAAAGTGCCACTGGATTCCTGTTTAATTTTGAAATTACGTAATCTTGATCTATATGAAAAATTAAGGATTGAAATGAAAAACCACACTAATACTGATTCTTCTTTCTTTTTTAAAAAGTGGCATCTGAAATACAGGGATTAAGAACGGTTGAAATAAAAAAGGTAAGTGGAGCGTTTCCAAAAATTTCCAACAGGAGACAGCTTGTTATTGGCTATTCAACAGAAGCAGGATTATATCCTAAATAATTCAGGCTAGTTTTTCATTAGAAGACTTTAATTAGAGGTTTTGTTTTATTACTACTGAAGCTAATGATTTAAAAGCACTTTGCTAGATTATTTTTCAGTTAAATATGGTAGATTTATTTACTAAGAATTGCAAAATCTGAATCCTCAAACTACATTTTTGTGATAGTTAATTTTACAAAAGTGTTCTCTTCTCTCCTCTTCAAAAAATATTAATTGGGCAAAACATCCTGCCATCCAGTTGCCCAGGAACATGCAGCTGTGAGAGAGATATGTGAGCTGGTAAACATCTTTATGGAGTAGTAAACTTTTAGGGCATTTTCAAGGTTTTTAAGACAGCGTTGCAATGTATGGATTTACAGGAATAAGGAGGTAGTTTGCATTTCTGCAGGCACCAAAGATTCAGTAGCAATTCTTTTATCTCTCAGCTGCTTTAGAGCACTTTACTGTTCTGGCTGTTGTTTAGCATCATTACATTACCATTTGATACAGAAGTGCATATTCAGCGTGCACTTCTGTATCTCACACACACACACGCTTCATTGGAACTGGGAAATTGTTAGTTGACATATAATTGTGAGAAAGCTCTGCTTTGTGTGTGTTTTTCTTTTCATTTTTAAACTTTCCATACCCGCATTAATGAAACCTTTTCACTTAACAGATGATTGCCTATAGGCTCATATTTTGCTGTGTCAGATGCATGATTCATTACCCAGACTCAAGGCTCATGCTCAATATAATTTTCGTAGCTATGAACTAAATGAAATTGGAAGAGTTGGAATGTACTCTCTGTCTCATCGATGCCAGACCCTTCCCTAAAATTGAATACCCTAAACTAAAAGCACTTCCAGTGGGCACCTGCCCAGCCTTCAGGTTGTCCCAGGAATGAGATTTCCAATGCAGTCCTAGGCAGTTACACCCTTCTTGGTCCACTAAAGCCAGTTGACTTTGAGGGGCATAATTATGTTTAGGACTGCACTGTTCATGGCCTCATTAGGTAATCTGGATTGCTGGTCTTGCTAGGAAGATTCTCACATATAGACTCTCAGTGTGCTTTCCTGTAATTTAAACTCTTGTCCTCTCTTCCAATGCTTAGTGGATAGGACAAGAAGCAGCAATCGTTTTCTGACATAATAAAGACTGGCAAG
Source organism: Gekko japonicus (assembly GCF_001447785.1). Taxonomy (NCBI): domain Eukaryota; kingdom Metazoa; phylum Chordata; class Lepidosauria; order Squamata; family Gekkonidae; genus Gekko; species Gekko japonicus. The sequence continues at coordinate 162,054 of NW_015167534.1, read as the reverse complement.
TGTATCCTGTTCCTACTTATTTTCTTCACCTGATATTTAGGACTGATATTACTGGCTTGACATTCAGAAAGTTTGGTTATGTAGCTTACTTTAAGTTTGTTATGTGAGTTACTGAAGTTTATTACGTCATTATGCCAGCTAGATTCGAGTCCAGTAGCACCTTAGAGACCAACAAAATTTTCAGGGTGTAAGGTTTCGAGAGTCAAATCTCCCTTTGTCAGATACCACTTGGTAGCTTATACCCTTAAAATCTTGTTAGTCTCTGTACAGGGCTACTGGACTCACATATGAACATATAAAAAGCTGCATTATACTGCATCAGACCATCACTCCATCAAGGTCAATATTGTCTACTCAGACTGGCAGTAGCTCTCCAAGGTCTCAGGCAGAGGACTTTCACATCACCTACTGCCTGGTCCTTTAGCTGGAGATGCCGGGGATTGAGCCTGGGACCTTCTGCATGCCAAGCAGATGCTCTTCCACTGAGCCACAGCCCCTCCTCTATTGAACCTAGCTGTTCTACTGCCGACCAGCATGGCTGCTCTCTGAAACTATCTTCATTATTTCAGTTATATAGGTTACTTTTTCAGAGTGGTTTTTTTTAAATGTCTCTGTGACTTTTTTTATTTGTTTGAAATAATATTTTTAACAGGAGAGATATTAACTGGGAGAAATAACCTTTATTCAGTGTTTTAAATTGGTACAATGGATTGTTCAATTATTATTCTTAACAAAAGGAATGATTAATCACCTTCCCTTCCTTGTGTTCTGTGGAACACAAGTAAAACTAAACACTCGGTTTAATGCTGTAGTCTCAAATTGTTAGTGTAACAGTACACTAGAGGGAGCATGATTTTTCTTTATATAGCTCTAGCACTGTAACTTCCAGAAGGAAAAAGCATTGGGAATTGTGGCTTGCAGTGTACTGATAAGCATATTTTTATACTAGCCCTTCCTTTTTTGTTGTTGATTGGATGGACTCAAAACTTTAGGCCATTGAGAAAGAAATTGGAAACCATCTGAAACTGAAATGTGGCCCAGCTCTGGTTCCCCCCCCCCATTCATTAAGTTTTTAAAAAAAGTTTAAAGGATGTGAAGAACAGTTCATTTGCCTGACGAATTCCATAGAAATGTCAGTATTTGTATGTTTGGAATGGCTGTCTTGTAAATGGATCATATCAGGGCTTTTTTTTTTTGCTTTTTTTTTGGGAAAAAGAGGTGTTGGAACAATCAGGAGGGATATGAAGTTTTCAATCTGTATACTACATTTTTAAAAGAATTTTTGTCAAAGAGGTTCCAGAACTCCGTTCCTGTGCATTCCCCCAGAAAAATAGCCCTGGATCACATCCCTTTACATCAATGTACCAAAAAAGATGTGATATTGTTACAAATACTTTTAATACTGGTTGATGACACCACATGCCTCTCATGTGTCTCTGTGTGTATTTGCTTGTCTCAGACTGTGGGCATTTGAAGTAAGATCACTGCATCCTTTAGGTTTATGAATGAGGTTTCCCACTAAGTACAGTTGTAGTATTAAGAGCCTTAAGCCTGGTCCTAAGAACAATAGTCTTGGAAACAGTGGATGATTTTAGTATCTGTGTTATACAGAGTAATAGTAATTGAATTTTGTACACATTGAACCCTCTGGAAGAGGGACTTAGTAAGTTTGGTTTATGTCCCCAGGTTTACCAGCCAGATACTAAAATTGCTCAAATATCTCAGCATGTTTAATATTGATCAGAAAGAATATAACTTGTTTTTGGTTGTTTGCTTTCTTAAATTTGCTGTAACAGGGCCCTTCAGATTCCTTGGGAATTAGCATTGCTGGAGGAGTAGGAAGCCCTCTTGGCGATGTTCCTATCTTCATAGCAATGATGCACCCAAATGGAGTTGCAGCTCAGACACAGAAACTGAGGGTAAGTAGAGAGACTGTTAAAAATTAACAACAAAATGTTTGAACTTCAAGCGATTAGCATGGCTAGATCAACGTGTTGTTGTTGTTGTTGTTTTACCTGCATGTTAATCAAGTAACAAAATCTCCTCCTCCTCTGAGAATTCATTTATGTATGCTATTTCTGTACTGCCTTTCCTAGGCTCAGAGCAGTTTACAAATAGGGATAGGCCTGGGTACAGCATATGTTAAAGGAACAGACCTCAGTGAAGACTGCATGAAGCCCGCTGAGAGCTCCGCAGAAAAGCAATTAGGCAGAACCAGTCTGTTTTACTACTCGAATGATAAAAAAGCTGTACTTTTTAAGGGGTGACCTCTTATAGGCCAGCTTTCCTACTGTTTAGAACCATGAGGATAGGAGCAAATTCCCTCCTATTTATTTGTTTGTTTCATTTATAGCCTTCCTTCCTTTTTCTTTTTTGGTATTTTTGCATATATGTGTGTCTGTCTGTCTGTGCGCCTGTGCCTGGAAGTCATGGCAATCTCTGGTGACAGTAAACAAACAAGCACTGTATAAATAACGCAGACCATGGGGTGCACAAAGATCATGCAAAGGAAAATTATATTGTAACAAAAGCAAGACTAATAACAATAACAAGGGACCACATATATCAGTAAAGCAAGATTACATCATAAAATGTGCAAGTCCATACATAGTATACATAACACAGCAGTGACCATTTGAGAACATGTTCCACTATTGATCAGATGCCCGGCTTTATATGAGTATTAGGACTGAATTTTTCCTGTATTACTAGTCTGAAGGCTTCTGTGCTTTGTGAGTGCTGTGTGAAGGATTTTTCCTACATATACATGATTGAGGTCTTCTGTACATTATCAGTACTTTTATGCGGTAGTTTTGAAGAAGAACCCTCGAAACGAAGATCAAAATCCGGAGTCTTCGTCAACTACTTGTGAAACTACTTGTGAACTTATGTATATTATGTATGTACTTGCACATTTTATGATGTAATCTTGCTTTAGTGATATATGTGGTCCCTTGTTATTGTTATTAGTCTTGCTTTTGCTACAATATAATTTTCCTTTGCATGACCTTTGGGCACTCCATGGTCTGCGTTATTTATACAGTGCTTGTTTGTTTACAATCTCTGGTGACCCCTACTAGGGCATGGAGGATGTTCAGAGAAGTGGCTTGGTAGTCTGCCTCAGCCCTGGTATTCTTTGGAGGTCTCCCATCCAAATACTTGCCAGGGTCGGTCCTGCTTAGCTTCTGAGATCTGATGAGATCGGTCTTGCCTGGGCTATCCAGGGCAGGGCTATAGCCTTCCTTTCTTGATGAGACCAAGGCACATTGCAAAAAAAATAATTCAATCAGGCAGCATAAGACATCCAATAAAAATTACAGTAAGTCTAGGATTATAGAATTGGAGACCAATGCAATAAAAAAAAACAAATGGTGTAAGGCCTGACATGCCATATTGCAGAAAATGGATTGCAAAGGTAGAAGACAATAAAAGCAAGTCGACACATACAATAAATATTGCAATAGCTACAATCATATTTCTTTATAAAAGCATCTTCCTGAGCTGGTCCATTATACTACAATTCTGATTCATTTATAAGAATGTCCTTCTGAATCATTCAGTTTTACATATTTTGTGAAATGATGGAAGCATGGTGACCTTCTTACCTGCAATTCTCATAAGCGGCAAAGGTTGGAGGATGCTTGAAAGATTCCTCTACGTTTGTATTTTCCCATGTCCCCAGTAGAAATCCCAGAGGGGTTTAGTAAAACAAAATAGAAAATCTGGTGGCAACTGAAAATGTTGGCAGATGTATAATCTTGAACACGGGGGGGGGGGAATAGTAAATTGGTCAAAAAACATTTTTGTTTCATCACCTTTTAATCTTATTGTATACATTTTTGTCTCTTTCTGTATATACATTTTTGCCAGCTAAGGATACACTTCATACATCCGATGAGGTGGGCTCTGGTCCATGAAAGCTTATGCCATTATAAAAATGAGAGTCTATAAGAGATCGTAAGACCATTTTGTTTCCCAAGGAAAAACAAAGTGGCCAGTCTATTATGGGTAACATCTTCTTTTCAGATAGAGGAAAGAGTCGCTACCCAGTTCCTCAGCAGAAAGCACAGGCAAGATCTTCCATGGTAGAAGGAACAAGGGAAGAGCAAGCTTTGAGACTTTTTTGGTGATGGTATAGCCACAGCAGTGCTGTCATCACAGTTTATTCAGTGCAGGGAAATGTGAGCTAGAATTTTTCTGCTGCTATAAATGAAGCTGTGGTGCTTTACCTGTGCTAAAGAAGTAGTTTGAATTCTGCATCGTAATACAGACAAGAAATAAAAGTCCTCCTTCACTAATGTCCTTGAAGTGTTACCTAGTAATACTGATATTTTATTTCTCCTGCTTGTTGATATTCCAGGTCGGGGACAGGATTGTTAGCATTTCTGGAACATCCACAGAAGGCATGACACATTCCCAGGCTGTCAGCTTGCTAAAAAATGCTTTGGGCACTATTGAAATACAGGTAAAATAGAAGGTTTTGCCTACGGTACTTCTCAGAACTTTGATTCCTGCTTTGTTTTCAAGACTGGAGACCTACTAATGTTGGAGAAGATTTTAATTTTATCGGCTGCAGTCTACACATACAAGGACACATACATTAACAACTGGATGCTTATAATCAACCTGTCTCTGGAAGTAGCTTTGGGCTGCAGTTGCAGGCAGCCATATTCATGATGGGGAGAACACCACTGGAGTTATTTTGAAAGTGTTTATAGCAGTTGGTCATCTGGTCTTTTTAAAATGTATGTCTATTCTGCTGTGTGATCAGTTGCATTAAATTTGCAAAGCCTCTGGCTGCAGAAGTGCTGCTTCCTCCCCACTTGCACATATGGCTAGGACTGCAGCCTAGGCCATTTAAATTTTGTCACACCAGCGAGTCATACTTGACACCGGCATGTAGGGAACCAGAACTGTGTAGTAATTAGAGTGTCAGGCTAGAATTTGGGAGACCCACATTCAAATTCCCACTCTGCCATGGAAGCATCCTTGGTAACCAGTCTAAGCCACTTTGGGTCTCCATTGGAGAGGAAGGTTAAACATAAAAAGCGAGTAAATAAATATCATGAATCTTCACATGCATTCTGCCCGAAAGTTGGAAATGGTTTCCACTGCCACCCAGAGGTCCTAAAGGAATCAGACATTCTGAAAACCGGGGGTACAAGCAGAGGCTTTACAGATGTGACCCATTTTCTTCATAGTCATCTCCTTAGTGGTTAGCCTTTGTATAACATACAGAGCAATCAAAGTAAAGGTAAACGTTTCCCTTGCGTGAAAGACAGTCGAATCCGACTCTGGGGGGCGGTGCTCATCGTTTCCAAGGTGAAGAGCCAGCGCTGTCCGAAGACCTTCGTGGTCATGTGGCTGGCATGACTAAATGCCAAGGCACACAGAATGCTGTTATTTCCATATTTATCTACTTGCAATTTCTTGCTTTCGAACTGCTAGGTTGGCAGGAGATGGGGCCAGAGACAGGAGATCACTCTGTCATGTGGCACTCGGGTCTTGAACTGCCGAGCTACAGACTTTCTGGTCTGCAGTTCAGCTTCTTAACCTCTGAGCCACCACAGCCCTACAGAGCAATCTATTAAGGGTGAATCCAGAGGTACGTATTTTGGGTGGTGAGCCAACTGTGCAGTTGCATTCACCTGAAGGTCAACCTTCTCTTGTTAAGCTGGATAGAAAACTCATTGTGACCGGGATTGAGTCGACTCGGGGAAAATCGCGTGAAGCTGCGGGGCAAAATGGGGCCACACAGCAGCGTGTGTGAAATTGACACGTACCACCGGGCCAAAGAGAAGAGTGAGCGCGGAGCAGCACTTGTGGGAAATCACCCTCAGAATACACAAACAAATCATTATTCACCCAAACAAGAAAATAACCAGAATCAGGCTTAAGGGGAAAAGCAAAAAGGTCTAGTGGCATCTTCTAAAACTATACAGTCTATAGGTGCATTTGATGGAATGAACAAGAGAAGGCACAGATGCTTGAAGAATTTAGTTCATTAATCCATAACCTTTATATCTCCTGCTACAAAAGCCTGTTCACTTTCAGAGAAACATCCTTGCTGGTGTCTAAAGCAAGACACTATTAGTCTTGCTTGAGAGTCATAAATAATCTGGTTCGTAAAACATCACTGGTTTACTCCCCCCTCCTGTTTTATATTGTTTGCTCCATAGGGAACTAGATCTGCATTTTACATAATTTACATATGGAAGCCTGAGCCCCTGGTCGACATCTGAAGTAGGGACTTGCATCTTTTTCCTTACGCAAGCTCCACATGTATCTGAAGTTCATGCATCTCACTATAGGGAAAATGCACAGTCACCACTTTGGATGTTACAAAACACAAATGCGAGCATTGGAAACACAAGTCACTTGGCATTCCATGACCTCTTCCATCCCCCTCCTTTCTTTTTTAACGGAACTCTTGGTATTATGCTGCTGTTCTCAGCATGCTGTTTCATATGATACGCTGTTTGCTTGCTTCCTTAATATTTAAAATGAATCCACAGGTGGTAGCTGGTGGAGATGTCAGTGTCATAACTGGCCAGCAGCAAGATCCACCACCTTCTAGTCTTTCATTTGCTGGACTAACATCAAGCAATATCTTCCAGGATGATTTGGGGTGAGTACATATATCCATAGTTAGAATCTTAGGCTTGAGTCTGATGAGTTGTCATTGCTGCTAGAACCACTGTAAGATAATCTATTTGAAATCTGCACAGAACAAAATGACTCTACAACTTAGCTATAATTCTTGCACTGAGGGCTGAAAAAAGTGAGATTCATTATCAGTTCTCCCATCTCTACTGGAAAGGTGGGAGGGTGGGATTGAGACCACAGCCCTTGGAGAATTGGAGATGACCTTTTCCTTTTTACCATTTTCCAGTGAACACCCATACTCACTCACACTAGAGCAGTTAGTCATGTTGATAAGTACTTTAAATGGAAGATAACTCAAGAGAATTGTACTGGGAGTGCAGGGAAAGAAAGAAAAAAGAAAGAGCAAGATTTGCTGCACTGGGAAATATGTTTTACTTGCAGTTGTAAGTACTTACAACTTGTAGTCGGAAGGAGACCCAACCCTCCTCCACTTTAGGTTGTGGAAAAAATACATTTATATTGACTGAAGACAAAGATAGCAAAGACTGTCTGAGTTGAGCTGATTAACTGAACAAACTGTTTCAGATACATAGTGAAATTGTGATGCTTGAGCACCCATACGCCTCAGTGTTTAAATGCCTATTTGGTATGTTAATAATTAAGTACTTTAAAATGGTTGTGCTAGACTTTGAACACATAGGAAGATCAGTTTCTTTCTTGTATTACAGACCTCCACAGTATAAAACCATCACTCTGGACCGAGGACCTGATGGGCTGGGTTTTAGTATTGTGGGAGGTTACGGAAGCCCTCATGGTGATCTGCCCATTTATGTTAAGACAGTATTTGCAAAGGTATGTGTCAGTATGGAATGATATTATTAGTATTTCATATTAGCATTTCAGATGCAGGTCTTTGACCTATTGAGAGTTCCCATCTAGGGAGACGCATCAGTAGGCTGGCTTAACATCTTAACTTTTTAATTATTGGGGCAAAAAAATCTTTTTAGAGTCAATCTGCTTTGCTTGCAGTGCGAATGTAAACAGAGTCCTGCTCTTCTAAGCCTACTGATACCTGCTTAGAGTCACATTGCTGATGACTCTTTTTTTTTACTGCTATATGAGAAGCTTCCAGTCAGGTGATCTAGCAAACCTTTTTGTGAGCCAGTATTTGGTTACTCTGTCATTGCAGGGTGCAGCAGCAGAAGATGGACGTCTGAAGAGAGGGGATCAGATCATAGCTGTCAACGGGCAGAGTCTGGAAGGGGTCACTCATGAAGAAGCTGTGGCTATTCTAAAAAGGACAAAAGGAACTGTCACACTCACTGTTCTCTCCTGATCTCTCTCTACAAAGATTTAGGGTCGGCACAATTACTCTATCCACATTCCATGTAGCAAAGGGAATGGAAATGTTTTATGTAGTGTCTCTTGCTATTTGCAGCTGGCGGGCTGTTTGACATCACGAATGAAGAAGAACAAATGATCTTATTTTTATACACAGTAGAAATATTGTCTTACCATCAAACTATACTGACTGACTTCTCTAGTGTAGAACAATGATGGGAATTTGAGCAGCAATAATAAAATTACTGTAGGAACGGAACTGAATAAAAAGAGGGAAAGCATTCAAAGGAATTTTTAGTAATATGGAAGCATAGGAAGCATATTTCTGTTTTAAAACTCTCTGTTTAAAATAATCAGCTCTGCCAGTCTTTCCATTTGGATAATTTGTAAGTATCAATTAACCACAGTGTTGACTTCCAAAAACAGACAAATCTCTCAAACATTTTTTTTTAAGTCTGATTAAATTTTGCTCCTGCTAGGAGTCATGCACCAAACACTGAAACTGAATTGACAAGCTACTTTCTGTGGCTGTTATTACTTGATAAAATGTTTAAAGTGCTAAAGAGCCACTTAAACTGGAGGAGAGCTTCAAATTTGGCTCAGTGGTGTGGGAGGATAACAGTAGGATCCACCCCCACCCCCACCTGTCTTCTGTGTCCTCAACTGACTTGACCAGTTGCTAAGGAAAATATTGGGCTGGATCCAACAATCCTTCGCAGAGCTCCATTTGGGGAATGCAATTCCCCCTGAAGTCTCTCTTGCCCCTCCAAATGCTGCCCTTGGATGCAGGGAACTACCAGGAACCACAATGGGTACAATGTGGGGATCTGCAGAAGGGGAATCAGCAAGAATTTCCCTCCCCCTGCCCTGATTCATGTGCTGGCAGAAATAGCTGTAGGATCTGACTCTGCAAGGTTTTTTTTTCTTTTTCAAAATGCATGGCTGTAGAGAAAGAAGACGGTAATGTGATTGCATTTAATTCCAGAATGCTAATATAAAGGCAATGGTACCAAAGCACCTGTTCACGCTATTATTTGACAACCCTGAGAAAGCAAGCATACAGTCTATTTCTCTTCAAACAGAGAACTGAAGGTTTTTCAGGACCTTTGATACGTGTCTTTTCCAATTCTAAATCCTGTTGTCTACGATCCTTTAGCTGGAAATAGCAGGTATTGAAACTGAGGCCATCTTCAGGCAGGATGTATGTGTGCAAAAGTCTACTGTAGTTACAGCATGCCTGCACAAAAACCCTTGTGTTTTTTCGAGACAAATGTCAAAGACAACCAAATTGCCACAACTAACTAAGGGGAGCAGGAAAACCACTAGGGCACAGCCAGGCTGAGGTTTCAGAGATTCAGATGGCTATCTGTCTGTGCCTGCTGGGTTTTTGTTTTGTTTTTAATCTGTGGTATATATGAATATACTGTAATTAGCTGGTGAGGCAGCACCTTAGTCTAAGTTCTGTTCCCAATCACTGGTCCACTTGGAAATGTATTTATAAGCTTTCTTGGAATTACTCTGGACAAATACTAGAAAGCCTCTTGTTGCAGTCATTGCCCCAATTGGGGTTGTTTTTCATTTTGTAGTTTAGTGTCATGTATGTCCAGTTATGAGTAAACCAACCCAGTGAATAAGACGTGTCCATCCAATGAGTATAACTAGGATCTTGAAGGCAATGAAGGAACAAAGCAGTCTTATACCTATTATAGTCTAACACACAAAGCAGTCTTATACCTGGTTAGTCCATTTGTCTACTCTCTGTGGTACTGGCTGACTTCTCCACATGTATCATTCAGGTAATGGCAAGAACACTCCATTACAAGCCTTACTGAAGACAAATAAAGCTGCTTCAGAGTGAGGGCAATGCCAAGCCAAGAAGTACTGCTCTCACTTAGAACTAGCTTTGTTTAGCCTCCATGACACAGAAATTTGAGTGCTTTGTGGTTCCGTCATTATTACTAGGAAGCACTGTTGTTGTTTTTAAAAATGAGCCCAACCCACAAAAGAAAAGGTTTGGGGATCTTGCAGAACCTGTCCCCTAGCCTCTTTTTCCTTGGTAAAAATATTTCCTAAAGAACATTTGGTTAAGAATTCCATAAGCAAAAGGAACTTTTCCAAGATGAAGTATGAAATCTAACCAATATGTTAGTTTTTGCAAATTCTGATTTTTGGATTTTATGCCTGAAGCGCAGTGGTTTATTTTTAATTTGTTGAAGGAAGTTGAAATCCTTTCAAGTAAAAAAAAAAAATAGATGATGGCTTAGAAAGATGGCTTCATTATGAAATATTCAGGATAGACATTTAATGGTTGCTGCTCAATTTTTTTTTTTTAAGTTAGAAGAATGTGAAACACAGCTTTCCTTCAGATCGAGACCCAAATAGAGTAAGGATTTTCTTTAGGTGTTCTAGAAAGGTATTCCAGTACATATATGCTAATTAGAGAAAAAGTTCTTGGTATCATAATTACTATCACATGCTACTTGGGTAAAGTACAATAACTGGAAAAATCAGTGTTTGAATTATGTTGTTGTCTGCACTTACAGCTTGAAGTGTGATATATCCTCATTAGAGTATGTGCAGGCACTTGAGATACTCTATATTTGTTAACAGATGTAGTGTACAGATATTTTATTACTGCCTTCATGTCTCATGCAAATATAGTTCAATAAATGTGAAGCTATTGGTGGTGACAAGATGAAATGTTCAGTGTTGTTATGGTTTTGCAGAGTCGTTCATCCCATCTGCAAAGTGGGCCAATAACGCCAGTGTTCTCCACTGCAGTTTACTGCTAACTATGTTAATCTCATATTGCACAAAACATAAAGATCAACAATAAAAAATTTTTCAAATACATTAGTAGCAGAAGACTAGCCAGGGAGGTAGTAGGGCCATTGGATGACCACGGAAAAAAGGATTACCAAAGGATGGTAGAGAAATGGCAGAGAAGCTAAATGCATATTTTGCCTCTTTCTTCACTGTGGAAGGTGGGAGTTGCTTGCCCTCTCCAGAACCACTGATTTCAGGAGGGGTATCAAATGACCTTAGTTGGACTGAGGTGATGAGAGATGAGGTTTTACAATTGATGAACAAATTAAAAAGTAACAAATCACCAGGCCCAGATGGCATACATTCAAGAGTTCTAAAAGAACTCAAATGTGAACTTGTGGAACTCCTGAAAAAAATATGCAATTCCTAAAATCTGCCTTCATTCCCAAAGAGCCAATGTAACCCCCATCTTTAAAAATGGTTCTAGTGGAGATCCAGGAAATTACAGGCTGGTCAATCTAATGTCAATACTAGGTAAGTTGGTGGAATTGGTTATTAAAGATGGAATTAGTAGGCACATTGATGAACAAAAGTTACTGAGGAAGAATCAGCGTGAATTCTATAAGGGAAGATCTTGTCTCACTAACCTTTTATAAGAAGAAGAGATTGGATTTGTACCCTGCCCTTCACTCAGAGTGGCTTACAATCTCCTTCACCTCCCCACAACAGTCACCCTGTGAGGTAGGTGGGGCTGAGAGAGCTGACAGAACTGCGCTTTTCAAGAACACCTCTGACAGAACTATGGCTTGCCCAAGGTCATCCTGCATGTGGAGGAGTGGGGAATCAAACCTGATTTTACCTGATTTTCCCAGATTAGAGTCCGTGCATTTAACCACTACACCAAACTCTTTGAAGCAGTGAATGAATATGCGGACAAGGGTGACCCAGTAGATGTTGTTTACCTAGACTTCCAGAAAGCTTTTGATAAAGTTCCTCATCAAAGGCTCCTAAGTAAACTCAGCAGTCATGGGATAAGAGGACAAAGCCTCTTGTGAATTAAAAACTGGTTAATTAACAGGAAACAGAGTCAGTATAAATGGGCAGTTTTCACAGCGGAAGGTGGTAAGCAGTGGGGTACTGCAGGGTTAATCTGCAGATGATGCTAAGTTCTTCAGGGCAGTGAGAACCAGGGAGGACTGTGAGGCTCCTACCACATGCATTTGTTGTTTTGCAAGCTGCTTTTGGGATCGCTGCCACCTTTGGGTGCCCAGGTTCCCATGGCAGACCACATGGTGATGTCAATGAGCCATGGTGTGAATGGGCTGCAGGGCTACTGGATGGGAGTGAACAGGGGTGAATACCTGCCTGCTCCAACTGGCGAGCATGAGTTTTTAAAATTTAATTTTTTTGTTTTGTGTTGTCAATGCTCCCCCCGTCTTATTTAAAGCCCCCCAATTACGAAATCCTGGCTACAGGCCTGAGTAAGCTTAGAATAGATAAAAGGAAGTACTTCACCCAAAGAGTAATTAACACATGGAATTCTGGGCCGCAAGAAGTGGTGGCGGCTATGAGCATAGAAAGCTTCAAGAGAGGATTGGATAAACAGGGAGCAGAGGTCCATCAGTAGCTATTGGCCACAAGGTATAGATGGAACACTATGTGGCAGTTACATTCCATATTTTTGGTACTTGGGGGGCAACAGTAGGATGGCTTCTGGAATTCTGGGGCTGCTGGTGGATCTGATGGCACCTGGGTTTTGGCCACTATGTGACACAGAGTGGTGGACTGGATGGCCATTGGCCTGATCCAACATGGCTTCTCTTATGTTCTCAAATGGTTGCATTTATCTGGTTTACATAGATCGCCATGGCTGCCCACAGGATTGTTGCAGACATTACTGTTAATTATGGACATGGTACTATAGAAAAGTCTTAATATGATGGGGCCTAGAGCTGATTACAGCCTAGAGATGATTACAGCATTATGAATGTATAAATACAAGGGAAAGGAAGTTAAATGAATGGCGAGTAGATAGAAGAATTCATACCACATGAAACACCTGTTCTCATTACTAAGCATCTCCCTATAGCACTAAGTACCTGCTCCTTTACTGAAGGCCCCTGGGAAAAACTGTGGGGAGCATGAAAACTGATCACTCCAGATCACTGTGTTCACATGAACAGTCTCCACAGCGATACTATTGGGAAAAGACTCCTTCCAGTTGGAGAAATGGTGTTAAGTGGCTTTCAGACTCAGAAAGGAAAGACAATATTGTTACTGAGTAGAAAAGAGTTGCAGTTGGAACACATTCCGTGTGAGAAAATGGCAAGTTTTAAAAATTATACCTTGCATGAAGAAAATTCCAAAATTAAAAACCTGGTTGCCTGGTTGCACTTGCCATACCTGGTTTAGCTTGGAGCTGAATCCCCTTTGCAGCTGGTAGATATGCTTTATGAACTAGCAAAGAGTACATCTGTGATATCTCAGCTCAGCAAGCACTTACAGTTGCTGTAATTGAACAGTCTGACATTCGTCACTTATTAACTAGAAGCTGAACTTATTAACCAAAGCAAACTTTACTGCAAATTTATTAATGCCGTCTGTATGTGGGAAGTGCTACTGTTTGCTTTGTAAAAGGATATAACCATATGTTCATTTGAAGTTTAAATTTCAAAATAATCTGAAGTACAAATAGTTTCAGGGCAAAGGCTTTAAATCGGAGGTTACAGATAACCACTGATCACATCCATGCATAACATAGAGACCATTCTCACTGCTGTCTACTGCCCATCTTAAGCTGACTCTTGGCACCTTTAAAAAAAAAAGGAAGAAGCCTCTCAGATCTTAACTATTGATAAGCTACAGGTTCTGTCATCTACATAAATGCATCTCAAATGTGATGATACCAAGGCTGCATTTAAACTTGCTTCTTCAGGCACTTCTTTTTCTTGATTTTGAATCATCTTCTCATCTGTGCTCTGGCAGCTGCTACTTTACATATGTCACTGAGTTGAATGAATGTGCAGGAGGTCCGTGCAAGCTGCTGAGCACCAAGACTGAAAGCTGAGATACCTTGAGGCAGTTGGGTAAGTGGGTGCAAATGTTTAATTGTCCTGAACTCACTTTCAGCATCAATTGATACACTTAGTGTGATATTCTCTAAGGTGTAGTGGATAGAGGTAAGCTTACCTATTGGATCACCCTTCAGACCTGCACAATCTCTAGCCAACACACTAGAGATTCTGGTGGCTTCAATAAAACATCTCTTTATTGCTTCCAACTGGGAGGATAACTACACATATATGAAGAATACTGAGACACACACTATACAGGTATACAAAACCTATACAGGTTTTGAGGGAGGAAACATACATATACATACATACATATTAGACTTCTATACCGCTCCTTCCCGGAGGCTCGGAGCAGTTTTACATAGACATTTAATTGCCTAGCTAGGGCCACAATGCAAGGGGGAGGGTGAATACCTTATCAGGCACCTACGCAGCAATGGTCTTCTTCTGTGTTCTTTTTCTGGCTGGTTCTTTTTGCTGTGTCCGGGTGACGGCGTCTTCGGCGGAGGTCTCTCTCTCTGCACATTGGCTCTTTTGGGGTGGTCTGTACGGCGCGCGAAACAGAAACTAGCTCTTGGGGGCTCGCTTAAAGGTGTACACACAGACACACACCACAGAAAGGATATGTTGCAAAGAATGATCACTTGAAATACAAATCGTATGGATTCCTATAATTGCTTAAAAATTCAGATGCGCTGACTTCAGTGGACTTAGAAGGGTGTAAGTCTGCTTAGGATGGTGCTGTCAGTGACGTGAGGGCCATTCTACATTTATCTCTGCTATAACTGTGCAGGCAAAATATGAACTGGATTCTCTGAATCCAAGGAGAAGAAATTTTAAAACATAATCTGAGATCCTAGGATGTCATTAGAAAGCAAATGCTTACATGTACATGTCTGAAGAACCTCATTGGCTGACAAGTGTCTTCACCAGCTTTCTGCAGTAAGGAGATCAATATTTTCCATTGTGAAGGTATGCAGTTGCTATCCCAACCCAAATTACGTTGAATTTGAATTATAGGGTAGGTATCGAGTATAGAGACTGATTCTTCATCACAGTCATTACTTAACTAGCATCAGTAGTTTTTGACAAGAAATTCCTTCCTTTCTCAGCTTTGATGCACCCTAGTTTTCTTCCTTGTGTTTGATCTTTTTGATAGACATTCAGAGATGGCCAAGAGTGGTCTGTGAGTGGACACAGTCTGAGGAACTGTGCATGGCCCATATATGCGTCCTCAAAAATTAACAACAGGAAAGGAACCGCATTTGCCTCATTGAGCTTTAAACATGTGTTTTTCATACTGGGCACTAGAGAGCAGTAGAGAACTAAGCTTTGGTTCTTTTGCAGATGATACAAATCCATAAACGTGTTCCTTGCATTGGCTTGTGGATTTAAACCAGGCACAAGCGACAGAAGGCATCACTCCAGGAGGTCATTTTGCTGTCTCTTGGTTCATCAGATTGGTACATAACTCTGTTCCCGACTGGAAAATATGTGCTGTTCTGGAGATGACTGTGGTCTTCCTCCATGTATTCCACTTCAAAGCATCCCTTGATGCTCATTCTGCTTAACATGAAAGTGTCATCACTGGAAAAAGCTACCTGAAATTGATAGCCTTTTTAAGAGACTGAAAACACACACAGGATACTTAATGTTTAGCATTTGTAGACAAGAACAAATCAATTATACTTTATTGCTAGAAGCCTCCAAACCTAAACAGGGAATGTTGAGTACTTAGATCTAAAAGAGACCATCAATAATAAGAGAACTATTGGAATGAAGAGAATCAATGTGATGATATTATGATTCTGCAATATTAAATAGAACATGGAAGAATATATCAGGAGAGGTATAGCTCTGTGTCAAAGAGGGCATAGAGGCAAAATTATATAGAAATTTTCAACTAGTTTGTGTTTCAGCTCCAAAATTCTCATTTCAGTCTTGTTCCTCCCTTGTGAGAACTGAATATATGATTATCGTCACACCATTTTGCTCACTTGCACTGAATTTTTAGCATAAGTGTTGTACATATTTTAGTGTTCTATGTGCATCAATAAATCAACATTGTACATATATGAGATGCATAAAAGATGTAAGTTATAACATGAAGTTATTGTGCATTCCAGTTGGGACAACCCTGCTTGGCAGGGTAGTGACTAGATTAAAAAGTCTTAATTGAATGATTGTACAAATGAATTTATTCAGGGGCAAATGCATTTAGATGTAATCTAATAAATAATCAGAAATAAGACCTTTATTTTACATAATACACATGTCCCACAAGAGAATACCACTTTATTAAAGGTATTCCTTACCTGGATGGCATAACTGCATCCTCTAAGATGGTAGTTTTCATTTGCACTTTCATTAAAATCATTATTTATTTAGCTACTTATACCCCATTTTTTCCCAATGGACTAACAACCACTGATGGCCTTATCTTCCATGCATCTGTCTTGTTCCCTTTAAAACTGCCTATGTTTGTAGTCATCACTACACCCTCTGGCAACAAATTCCACATTTTAATCACTCATTGAGTAAAGAAGTATTTCTTTTTGTCTGCCCTGAATCTACTGCCTTTCAGCTTCGTTGAATGCCACCAAGGTCTATTTTGGGAGACAGAGGGAAAGTTCTGTTTGTCCACTCTCTCGACACTATGCATAATTTAAAAATCTCTAGCATGTTCCCGCTTAGTTATTTCTGTTCTCAATTGAAAAGTCCCAGACTCTTCAGACTTTCCTCATAGCAAAGGTGCTCTGTCCTCTGAATTGTCTTGGCTGCCCCCTTTCTGTACTTTCCCCCCAGCTCTGCAGTGTTCTTTTTGAGATATGGTGACCAGAAGTGCACATCATATTCCAAATGAGGTCACACCATACAGTTGTACACAGATGTACACAGCTTTTTATAATATTGGCCGTATTGTTTTCCATCCCTATCAATCAATTTAAACAATGTTCTGACGTTTTTAATCCCACCGGTTAACCAAATGGTGCAGCCCTAATCCACACCAAACGGTAAAAAGATCATGGCTTTTCTTACAAGTGCTTCCAATGATGGGATGGTTCTTCTGGTGGAGGAGAAGGGGCAGTCCCCAGTGCTGCTTCGTGTGGGTTGTGAGGCTCCACTGACCCCAGGAATAAAATGTATGGAAAGGTTTGGTGAATATGGTAAGGGAACTGCTCCATGAACTCCCTTCTGCTCATGGATCTCTTAGTATACGAGCATTGCCTCTGGGTAACAAAGACACTTCAGTCTGAGCGTTATTGTTTAGCGGCTCTCCCAGGAGAAGTTTTCTTTTTAACCTCCTTTTTGTACTGTCGGAAGAACAAAAGGAGACATAAAGATTGACCAGAACGAAGAACTGATAATCTATTTCTCTGGAGTTCAAATTGAGTTAATGAGCTGTCTTCCAATTCCCTCCTGCATAGCTGGAAGGGCTAAAACTTTCTCTGGTGATAAGAATCCATTCTGGCTGTGCTAACTCAACATCCACGGATCACGCATGAATAATCAATAGTCAGCTATTCACGGCAAAGTTGTGTGCCCAGGAATCAGAGCCCAAGTTCAAACAAGTCTAAAGGCCAAGGCTTTACAGAAATCACTTTCAGGCCACTTGTACACATTTGGAGACACCAAATCCTGCAGTTCCTGTAATGTCTAAAAATCCATAGGACCAGCATTCTTATCCCATCCATACTCATCATTTATCATAGTCTACCTCTGACTGGATGTGACGGTTAAATAAATAACACCGCCACTTTCCGTCATGATTCACATCCAACAGAAGTTGGAGGAAAATAAAACAGTTGTTTCTAGGATCATGGACAGGAACTTTATCCTAAACCAGTCTGGCATTTTCCCGCTGGGTGGTGGTTAATCCCTTAGTTCCCATTTCCCACCACAACTTTGCAGCTGGTGGGAGAAAAAAAGGGGGGGGGGAGCATCGTTGGGTAATTGTGTGATGTCACTTTCAGGGTTTTCCCCAGAAGGGACGTCACGTGATGACACCCCCGTGCAGGTTTGGCTCAGTTGTTTCATGGGTTGGGTAGAGTGAATGTCGGCTGGCATGTAGTTCCTCTCACTGGAACAAGGCTGGTGTGTGTTAGTCTCCTACGTTCCCAAGTGTCCATACATTCATATTATTTGCCAAATGCTGAAATTCTCAAAATATATTACAATGGAGATCTTGTTTAATCTCTGCAAAAAACATCTCGAGCCATTGCAAACAGCAGGTGTTTGTAAAGACCAGGGGTCATTTCATAGAAAAAGAGGTGCAGGAGCGCATTAGCATAACTTATTTGCATACGCCACACCCCCTGACATCACCGGAAGTGTGTCAGAAGGCAACACCCACCGCTCAGGCTCCACTGGACTGTTTTGGATTGCTAGCTTTGCGGGGGGGGGAACACACAGATCTGCCCTCACAGAGGAGAGAGAGCTTGTACCTGAAGGCGGGCTGGGAGGGGGGCTCTGCAATTTACCTGGCTGCTTCTTTCTCCTCATGGCCCAACTGAAGGCTGCTGGGAGTAGGGGGTGGGGCTTGTGGCATGTGCCCGCCCTCTGGGCCCCTTACTGCCAGAGCTCCGCTCCTGTGTGCTCCTGCAGGAAATGACCCCTGGTACAGACTAGTATCCATGTGCTAATGAGTAATTTTTACTGTGTAAACAAAAACCACTGACAAAACAGGGGTTGTCTTGGCATGGGAAAATCCCTGTTAAATAAACAGGGAGCCATTGGTTACATCGGTTGTAGAACTAAGGTCAGGTTCATACAGGCCTGAGCAGCTTTCCCACTTTTCTGACATACATGACCATGGACTGACAATGCTCTAAGCAAGCTGATTACATTCCGCTTCATACCTCTGCATCCTGACTCCTTTCTTTGCAACACACCTCTCACCTTCTGACTGGGACATGAGGACTCAGGGATCTCCATTCCAACTTGTATCTGATGAAGGGAGCTTCATCTCTTGGAAATGTGTGCCCCAAAAATCAAAAATTGGTTTCTTAAAAAAAAAAATATTGAGAATTTTTTAGAAATAAAGATAAAAACTAACAAAAGTCTTTAAAAAAGAGAGAGAGAGAGAGAGAGATCGATCTTGTTGGTTTCTGAGGGGCAGCTGGACTTGAATCTAGTTCTTCTATTGCAGGCCAACACAGTTACCCCCTGAAAATATCTCCATGGACTGTCACAACGTATATTATTATGAAAGCAGATCCTGCTCATATCTACCTACTGCAAATACAGTACTTCAGAGCCCAGCTCATACCGAATTCTGCATGCATGATCCTGGAAGGGTGTGAGAACCTTGAGGCTGTGCATACTGAGGCCTTGTGTGAACCACCCCTGAGCAGCAAGTCAATGTGGGAATAAGTGAAGGGAGGCCAATAAAGCAATACTCTATAAGTGCAGAGCAGTGCTAATTAAACAACAGCAGTAGCCCCCAGCCATACAAATGTAGGCCCCTTTAAACTGTAACTAGTTTTCCAGTGAAGCAGAAGGAAGGGAGGAAGGGGGGGGGGAGAGGTGGTATGTTTCACTCCAGAGGCAAAAATACCAGCAGTGAGGGAGCTGTTTTTGTAAGGAACAACCTGATTTCTATCCGATTCTACCAAAAGCACTGTACATATTGAAGCAAGGACAGATCAGTTAAAAGTTTCACTGAAGTTACATGGAGGATTGTTCTCCAAGGGAAGTCTATATAACCCTCACATCCATTACATCACATTCACAGTGACTGAGAGGCTAAATTGTTTGGTTATTCTTTAAACATAATTGAGACAGAGGGTTGCCAGCCAATTGGAGATGGGGGGAGCAGGGACACGGGGGGGGGGCACTACCCTGAGTGCAATACAATGTCACATCCGAGGGAAGCTGGAAGTGAAGTCACATCTCCCTAGGAATTGCCAGAAACTCTATGGTAAAAACAGAGCAACGTGACATTCCCCAGAAGTGATGTCATGTTATGTGTGCCCACAACAATTTAATTTTGTGTTCTCCTGCTGCCTGAAGGAGAGGCGGTAGGAAGAATGGGTCGCAATGGCAGGAGACCTCCATATCGTAAGATCAGCATAATACCCATACTGTAAAGAAAAACGTCACTTCCACTCACAGAATAAAGTGATTATCTCACATTATTGTGGTTTAGCTGTACAGGACAGACCAGGGTTGTCAACTCCAGCTTGGGAAATTCCTGGAGATTTGGGGAAAGTACTTGGGGAGGGCAGGGTTTGGGAAGGGAGCTCAGCAGGGACGGGATGAGGCCCCCATAGCCATAGATGCCATAGATGCATTTCCTCCGGGGGGACTGACCTCTGTAGGCCAGAGATCAATTGTAATTCCAGAAGAACTCCAGCCCACACCTGGGGGTTGGTAGTCCCAGGACAGACCCAACCCTGGGAGTATGGGGGTGGGGGGAGCTGCTGTATGCTCTGGCTGCAGTTGGGAGGAGGAGCAAAAATGCTGCCAAAGGATGCCCAGTTTGAAAGGACAGAATGCCTTCCTGAACAATAAGCAGCTGGGCATGTGGAAGGTCATGTGATCCACCTGGAGATGGGCAACCCCTCTAGAGAAACATGGGTCTCTAGGATTATTTTGCCAGGTATCCACTGGAACCCATCTGGTAGGTCTCAGTCAGGGTCACAGCCCTGGACTCTGGAGCTTGACATGCTGAGGCACTGCTTTCACTACTGACACTGCTTTCAGACACCTACATTGGCACATCATTAGGGCCTCAGCCTGACACATTGATCTGTATTGATACCGATGACTCATAGGCACATCAGACTTCAACCCTGCAGGCCTAATGGAAGAGAGTGAAAAGTTTCATTGTCATCACCTGGAAAGTCCTCCCAACAGCCTTCCCCCAAACTTGCAGACTCCAGAATCTACTGCAGAAATCCAGCGTCCATTCCCCTCCCCATTTCTGTCTGCAACATCAGTCCCCTAGTACAGTTTTATAAATATGGTTGCCAAGCCTCCCCACCACCACCACTGGCCATTGCCAGTTCCAGGCTGGAAAAGTCCTCGTGATTTAAGGATGGAGCCTGGGGAGGGCAGGGATCTCAGTGGGGCACAATGCCATAGAGTCCATCCTCCAAAGCAGCCATTTTCTCCAGGGGAACTGATCTCTGTAGTCTAGGGTGGCCAAGTCTCACCTTGTTCCAGAGCGGGGGACTCCCGGGTCGATCCCAGAGCACGCGTGCGCGCACCGCATCCACATCACCAGGAAGTGACATGACGACGCTGGGCACGCTGGGGGCGGGGCCACGACCATCCGAGGGAAAACCATAGATTTTTCCCTCGGATGACTGTGGCCCCGCCCCCAGCGTGCCCGGCATGGTCGCATCACTTCCTGGTGACGTGCACGTCGGGGTGGAGTTCCCCCCGGGACCCAATCCGGCGGTGGCGGGGAACAGGCCTCTGAGGCGGGGGTTTCCCCGCCCCCCGGGGGGATTTGGCAAGCCTACTGTAGTCTGGAAATGAGCTGCAATTCTGGGGTTCCCCTGGTCCCACCTGGAGGCTGGCATCCCTATTTATAAATGTACATCACTAAATGGCACATTTAATTTCATTGTTCTAACAGAGGGAAAAGGTCACAGTCTAACTGGTATTTTTTGTTGTTTTTGTTCAGTCGCACAGTCAAGTCTGACTCCTCGTGATCTCATGAACCACATCATGCCATCACCTCCTGTCTTCCGCCATCCTCTGGAGTTTGCTCTATTTCATGCTCATTGCATTGATAACACTGTTTAACCATCTCATCCTTTGCCGTCCCCTTCTTCTTTGACCTTCAGTCATTCTCAGCATCAGGGTCTTCTCCAGGGAGTGCTGCCTTCTCATTTGGTGGCCAAAGTATTTGAGCTTCAGTTTCATTATCTGGCCTTCCAGGGAACAGTCAGGGTTGATTTCTTTTAGGATTGACAGATTTGATCTCCTTGCAGTCCAAGGGACTCTCAAGAGTTTTCTTCAGCACCATAATTTGAAAGCATCTATTCTTTGGTGCTCAGCCTTCCTTATGGTCCAACTCTCACAGCCATACATTACTTCTAGGAATACCATCACTTTGACCACACAGACTTTTGTTGGCAGGGTGATGTCTCTATTTTTTTATCATGCTGTTTAGGAAATTACAGTCCCTCAATTGTACTCAAGAGGGTCACAGTTCCATTCTTGGGGTAAAGACCTGTGACTTTGCAAAGGTAAAGGTAGAGGTAAAGGTTCCCTTGCTCGAAAGCCAGTCAAGTCCGACTCTAGGGTTGTGGTGCTCATCTCCATTTCAAAGCCGAAGAGTCAGCGCTGTCCGAAGACGTTTCCGTGGTCATGTGGCCAGCATGACTAAACACCAAGGCGCACGGAACGCTGTTACCTTCCCACCGAAGTGGTACCTATTTATCTACTTGCAATTTCTTGCTTTCGAACTGCTAGGTTGGCAGGAGCTGGAACTAGAGATGGGAGCTCACTCCGTCATGCGGCAACTCGGGTCTCGAACTGCTGAACTACTGACCTTCCACAGCCTGCAGTTCAGCGTCTTAACCACTTGAGCCACCGCAGCTCCGTGTCTTTGCAAAGAGCAACATTTTTAGTAGGAAAACTTGGAGTGTTGCTGGTGACCACACATTCACTGGCCATCCTGGGCAATTATGTTTTGTGGACTGATTGTGCTTTTTAGAGGTTTCCACTCAGATCTGATTATTACCTTCCTTGAAATAGTAAACTGTATTGTTAAATATTGACTTTTAGAATATTTTTAGACCACACAAATGTATACATTTCCCACTCTGATTTCCCAATGCCAATGTAACTCCAGATAAAGTTGTATTAAATGGAAAGGTGTAGTTTTAGATTTCACTGACAACTGAATGGTATCTACCTTAACCTCCGCCCCAAAGCCTCTGGCTCAGAAGTTTACTGAGCTTTTGCTATGTAAAAAGGTTTCTGTTCACTTATATTCTTCAGGTAGGGACTTCTGCTCAGCTCACCTTTGGAGGCACCGAAAATAGAAATGCTCCCTTTAATTAAGGGTTATGAGTCAGGCAAAAAGTATGATGGGATGCTGTGGCCAGATTCCGCCATCATCAGCTTTAAAGTAAAAGCACCTCAGCGGGGCTGACCCACTTTGCCACTGCATAACCTAAAACAGAAAAAAAAATGAGGTCTAAAATAGCAAGAGCTCTGCAGATTTTGGGGAACTCTTGTGTGAGAGCCAGGCATCGGTAACTATGATGATCAATTAACCCAAATGCTGAAAATAGAGCATTCACATTAGAATGAAAGAGTTACACAAAAGACAGAATTTCAGGAGCTGTGTCTCCCCACTGCACTGCTTAAGTAAAAGGAGAAACCTCATCTGGTAGAATTCCTTTCCATGCAGTTCATAGAAGTACAGCCCATTTCCTTGAATCATGTCCCATATGACCTCCTTCATGTCCATCTGCCTGCCTCTCCAGGGTCCCAACTCTGCCATTATATATGTAGGTAACATAATTAAGGGATAGATGGCCTATACCACTTTGGCCTGCAATGCTATTTTTGAATATATTTGAATATTTTGAATATTCACCCATGTAAAAAAATAGAGACAAAATTCTTAACACAGTTCAGTGCCTGTTGTGCTAGTTTCTTATCTGCATGGAATTTTTTAGCATTCAAAAAATACACCCTCCCCTCTCAAGTTACAATCTAGTCCATTCTACCAGCTCAGAATTCTACTACTTTATCCATTCCTACCTTGAAATGCAACCCTATCCTTCTTTGCTGTTAAGTAATTGCCATTGTCTCCTGCCAACCTAGCAGTTCGAAAGCAAGAAATTGCAAGTAGATAAATAGGTACCACTTCGGTGGGAAGGTAACAGCGTTCCGTGCACCTTGGTGTTTAGTCATGCCGGCCACATGACCACGGAAATGTCTTCAGACAGCGCTGGCTCTTTGGCTTTGAAACGGAGATGAGCACCGCAAGCCTAGAGTCGGATTTGACTGGCTTTCGAGCAAGGGAACCTTTACCTTTACCTTTAATTCCCATTGTATTCAATGGACTTACTCCTGGGTCAGTATTCTTAGGAATGCTGTCTTATTCTGTTTCACATGTAGACTAGGCCTCTTCTGTTGGCCCCTTCAACATTTTGAGTTTTCTGGGAAGGTTTGAATGTTACATTTTTCTTAATTCTGTATAATTACTGCATTGGGATCCCCTCCTTCTTCCCCAAACACTGTAATTAACTATTTGGCACACAAGCCACATAACTGTAGTTGAAAACAGTTTAGAACTGCTTTCACAGTGCATTGTTAAATCAAATACTACAGGTTTGAATTTGAATTAGGGAAGTCTTAATTTACCCCATGGCAAAAGTGAATAATAACCCTCCACCCAAAGAGCTTCTCACGTTCATGTTACAAATAACCACTTAAACAACTGCCATGAACAATACACCTACGGCCTTGATAAACAGTTTGCTAGATCAAACCTCTCAGGCAGGGTTGCCAGCTCCAAGTTGGGAAATGCCTAGAGACTTGGGGAGTGGAACCTGAGGAGAGTTGGGTTTGGGGAGGGGCAGGGAGGACTCTAAGTTGTGTAGCACAGCACTTTGAAATGGACTCCTGATGAATACTACATGTTTTGTTCATAGTTTCAGGGAACCAGACTGGAGCAGTTCAAGACCAGGCTTTACTTATGGTTCAGGGTAAACTGGCTAGGAAAGCTGTTATGAAGGACTCAGTTGGGCCTGGCGTTACTTCCGTTGGTTATTCTGAATAAAGTGATATAAGGCCCCGGCCAGACGTGCTGGAAAATGCGCGCGGGGGGGGGGGAAGCGTGGCTATTTGTGCCGTTGTATTCTGATGCGCTATTATGCGATCAGACGCTACGGCGGCTTCCCTGCAGCAAAGAGGACGACGGGGGAGGAAGCCACGCACCGGCGCGATCACACCGGGAGGCTTCCATAGGCTGCTCGTGGCAAAGCGTTTCCTAGTACATGTGGTGTGCTAGTTTTTTACTGCGCAGCTTCGGCGGCTTGCCACGGGTTCGCCACGGGAGTGCTATGCCTCCCAGATGTTCCCGTGTGATCACGCCCGGATACTCCGCGGGACTCCCGTGCCTTCAGCGGGGCAAATGCTCCGTGTGACCGGAGCCTATGTTTACTTAAGAAGGCACATTTAGTCAAAGAGCAGATAACCCGTTTGAGACAACAACCGGAAGGTCCAGCTGGTAAACAAATAGGGTGTTGGAGAAATGAATGAAGGTTGTCCTTGACCAGATATACTGGGATTACACAGAACCTCAGAAATGCTGGCAGTGCCTTAGGGACTCACCTCAGTCCACTGGGCTGAAAACTATCCATGCATGCCGGCATGCCACTGTTGGCAATCACTGCCAGAGGTTGCCTGCCCTTGACCCAGTTCATCATTCTACTTCCAACAGCTTCTAGTCAAGTGCTACAGGAAGATTACCAGAAGGACATGTAGCAAACCCTTCAAAGTATTTTGAAAGTCACAGGAACTGGAGAAAACCAGCTAACATGGTCTTTATGACATAGTCTCCTGAATAGCTTGAACAATGTGATGCTTCCCACTTTGATGGGATTCAGCTGACCCTTGATGACTTGGTTAAGAGACTAGAAGTTATCCTGGATCCAGCATTACTGCTGGAAGAGCAAGTTACAGCTATCACACACGCACAAACTTTTTACCATTTCAGTCTCACCCAGAAGTGGCTCCCTACCTTGACTTGGCCAATCTGGCCACCTGGATCCTTGTCATGGTAACATCAAGACTAGACTACTACAATGCACTCTACATAGGTCTCCCCCTCAAAATCTACCTGGAGACTCCAATTGGTGCAGAATGTCACGGCTCAGCTATTTCCATCTTTATTCTGCCATGATGTCTTCATGTATCTGAGCAGGGCTTTCTGCATGTGCCATCCTGCAAATGGGCAAAATCAGCAAATCCCTGTACACAGGACTCCTTTGTAGTGTCCCTCAGCTTTGGAAGTGGCCTGCCTGAGGAGGTCACAAAGG
The DNA here is from genome assembly GCF_001447785.1 of Gekko japonicus. Classification (NCBI taxonomy): domain Eukaryota; kingdom Metazoa; phylum Chordata; class Lepidosauria; order Squamata; family Gekkonidae; genus Gekko; species Gekko japonicus. The sequence continues at coordinate 136,253 of NW_015167534.1, read as the reverse complement.
CTCCAACAAACTGTAAAACATAACTGTTCAGGAGGGCATTTTTGTAGAGGAAATAGGACTACATGATAACAGACTGGTCAAACAAAATGCATTATGTTTCTACTTATGTCATGCCATATTGAGCATTGTTCAACATGTCATGTTTCATACTTAGGTTTTTTTCAGACAACAGCTGTGTTTCAAATTTCTGTAATCCTAGTCCTATTACATTACTTATTGATGTATCATCCTATTGATTGCATTTATTTATATTGTGTGATGTGCCTTGAGTCTCAGTGAGAAAGGCAGACCGCAAATATTGTAAATAAATGTATAAATAGAACACAGGAAGAGACCTGCCACAAAGGCAGCCACAGCAGATGCTCCAAAAGCCATGGCAGGCCTTTACCCTGCTAATTCCCTGTGTTTAGCTTGGAACAGAAGCAGGCTGGTGATTTGATGTCCCTCAGGATCATAGTATGTCAATTGATATAAATTGTTCACCGTAAAGCTACAAGACAGTTACAGATTTTAAAAAAAGATTTCTTGGGTTTCTCAGCTGAAAGTATTCTAAAGCCTCCTGAAGCCTTTTGCCCCATTCAAGAATGACCAGTAAGTAAAAAGTTTCTGTTTATTCATTAAAACACTTCTACCTTCCCAGCAGGCCCATAGCCACCGGGAGAGGCCTTGGGGTAACACTCCTTCCCAAATTTGCTCTCCTCTCTCCTCTCCTGGTCCCCCCTCCCCTCCCCCAGGAGGTGCAGGGAGCCTGTGGCTGCTGGTCAGGAGGCAAGCAGCAAGAGCGGCTGGCTGGTTGACGCCTGCCTGGTGGAGTGAGTGAGTGAGAATGGGTGGGGAAGAAGTGCGTGCCTGGCACTTCTGGCTCTGCCCCCAGCCCTGGGCAGGGGAAACCATCCAGCTGGCTTCTGAGCATGTGCAAAGTGCCTGGGCCGCCTTTGCCCAGAGATGCTCACTTTGCAGCAGTGGCAGCAGCACCGGGGACAGCACCGGGGACAAATTAGCTTTGTTAATTAGCTCCGCTCAGAAGTTAAGACACTGAGCTGCAGACCAGAAGGTCTGTAGCTCGGCAGTTCAAGACCCTAGTGACGCAGGATGGAGTGAGCTCCCGTTTCTGGCCCCAGCTCCTGCCAACCTAGCAGTTTGAAAGCAAGAAATTGTATGTCTCTCTATATAATAATTCTCTGTTGATGGTGGCATGCTGCTGAACATTCCACACGGTGCCCACAGCCTTTGGCTCCGTGATCTGTCAGTCAGAAGCTGTACGTATCCACTGGCTGCGTTGCCTGAGTCTCACCTCCAACATTCTAAACAGTTTGATGTTCCTCTCCCTGCCATAGCCAGTCAGAACAAAGAGGTTATTTGCATATGTGGCCTGATTGGCCTTTGCCTCAGAGCGCAGAGGTTGTTCGAGACCTTTGCCTCTAACATTCTAAACAGTTTGCTGTTGCTGTTCTGAGGTGAAATGTGTTCTAAGGTACCCTGAGTGCCTGTTGAGAGAAACCGTTGTTGCCAATGTCCAGGTGAGGGCTGAAGATCACTCAGAATTACAACTGCTTTCCAGATGGCAGAGATCAGTTCCCCTGGAGAAAATGGTGGATTCTGTGTCCTTATATCCTGCTGAGATGGCCCCTGTATGACAGCCAATGTGACTTAGCAGTCAGGGCTTCAGAGCACTGTAGAGGCTGCAGGTGAGGGGGGGTGGAAAGCTGAAGAGTGAGTGGGAAATAAAGGTAAGTTGATGATTGGCTGGGAAGGAGATAGGGTTGCCAACTCTAGGTGGGAAATTCCTGGAGATGTGAGGGATGGAGCCTGGAGAGGGTGAGGTTTCAGGAGGGGTGAGACCTCAGACAGGTACAATGCCATAGACTTCACCCTTCAAACCAACCATGCCATCATGGGGAACCATTGTTGCCAATCTCCAGGCGAGGGCTGGAGATCACTCAAAATTACAACTGTTCTTCAGGTAGCAGAGATCAGTTCCTCTGGAGAAAATGGTGAACTTGGTGTCATACCCTGCTGAGGTCGCCACAGCAAATTGACACTGAGTGCCCAGGGCCGGAGCACTCTCCCAGAGCCTCTTTCTAGATCTCATTGTATTTATTTTCACAATGGACCTTATTCCTAGTAGATAAATAAGTACCACTTTGGTAGGAAGATAACAGTGTTCTGTGCCCCTCGGCATTTAGTTATGCTGGCCACATGACCACAAAAACGTTTTCGGACAGTGCTGGCTCTTCGGCTTGGAAATGGAGATGAGTACCACCCTCTAGAGTTGGATTTGACTGGCTTTCAAGCAAGAGAGACCTTAATTGAATTAGCCCCAGTAACTGAATCAGATCTGTTAATTATATTAGCTAAACTGCCCTCTCTTGGCCCTTCCATGAAAAATTGGCTACGGTGTGAATTCCCAAACACATAAAGGAATCAATGTCTTGCCATTTCTTTGTTGTACAATTTGATCTCTTCTTAACTAGACATTTAATTTTGCTTCCCGCTGAAGAAATTTTTACCTCATGACTCAGCTCAGATTTGCTTACATCAAAATTACAGATATCAAAGAGGAGCTAAAGTCAATAATATCTGGCCAGTATGTGCTCTCTATGTTCTCCTCTTTTTTCAAAGCTCATAAACATTAGTATTGTCTTCAAAGTATCATTCTGGGGATATTTCCCAGCTATGGATGACTGAAATGATCTCCCTTCTCGAGATTAGCATAAGGTACATAGTGTATGTTGGATAATAAAAATGAATTGTTTTTCTCTACTGGATATTCCAGAGCCAATTATATCAACCTTCGATCCAGTGTTATTCAAATTCACATTGTTACCCTTACCCATATATTCCTTGTTCGAGAAAGAGAAGGAATAATCTTTTTTTAATTGGCGTCTTCTACCTATTGTTTTTGTAGATTCTTGTTTTAAAAATAATTACCAATTTTTTAAATGTTATATGAAATTTGGGCACCACTCTACTTGACTATGGGAGGACTCCTAAGCAAGTCTACTCAGAAGTAAATCTCATGTCATTTAGTGGGGCTTAATCCCAGGAAACTGTCTTTAGGATTGTCACCTAAAAGGTTTTATTTGATTACTCTGATTAAAATCTGACTAAAATCAAACTAGCAATCAGCTATAATACCCATGTACTTGACAGTATAATCCTAAAGACACTTTCCTGGGAGTAAACCTCACTGAATAAACCTGAGTAGATTTCCGAGTAGACCTGTTTAGGACTGTTCTGTTAGATACAGGTGTTCCAGTTTAATCTAGCTGTGTAGTCTAGTCTAGTCTAATCTAGTCTAGCTATCATTCCAGCCAGGTGCAAAATTTTTGCAGAGGGTCATGGCTTCTGTCAGTGGCCTCAATCTATTCTTCTGAGAGTGCAGTTCTTGCAGCAATATGTACTAGAGCACAGAGCAATAAGAAAGTCCTTTCTTCCATATGGCTCATGCCCAGTTTGGGACAGACAAAGGCCTTGCACAATAATTATATTTTGTGGCATGCACACTGGAGAATATTCCCTGCTATCTGCTATCAAAATAAGCTAAAGGTAGGCTACAGTTCTCTTGCAAATTCTCTTAACTTTGTGAATATGAAGTAATAATACCTGACACCTCAGCTTGTCTGTCTGGCCATCTTCTCCCAAATTGTGTTGCCAGAGTAGGTGCAAAGGTATTATAAGAAAGCTAGGATGAAGGGAGATTTTGCATGCCTTTCCCTGGGAAGGTGGTCTTTTGAGTACTCCTTCTTCCCAAGGACTGCAAGACACATAACAGGGATGGCAGTCAGGTTGTGTCTGCTCCCTCCTAGCATTTTCTGAAATCCTTTCCCACCCCCACAGTACTTTTGACTTGCACAATGCCACTGGTCATCTGGCAGGCACTCTTCTGAGAAAAAATGAAAGGTGATCTAATTTCCCACTTGGAACGATGCCCACCTACTGACCAGCATGTGAGCAACAGCTTCATTTGTTCTGGTGAAGCTGCTTTTTGAGTTATTTCTCTTGAGAAGTGGTTCCGACTAAGTGAAAAGGAACAAAGATGGTAGCACCTTTGGCTGCCACTGGTGTCAGGCGACCTCCTATCAGGAAATGGGAAGCCATCTTACAGATCCTTTTGCTATCACAGGATGTTTCCCATGCTTACATGGGAGAGACGCCTGGTGACCAGGTGAGAGAAAAAGAGGACGTCATGATTTGCTTGCTCCCATACCCGAGGATGGTGACACTAGCCCAGACTAGGGGAGTGCATTAGGAAATCCCTGATCTTGAGATATACAAGGAAATTGCTGCTTTGGTTCATTACAGTGATTTTCCAGAGTGGTAACACAAATCCAAGAGTCTTAGGCATTATGAAACCCCCCTCCTAGAATGATCTGTGTCGTTTTTATCTTTGGGTGCTCCTTGTTGGCTATAGCATGTGCTCATGTTTTTGATTCTACTAATTTCCCAGGTTATGGCATTTCTGTCTTCCAATCAGATCCAGGCAAGAAAAAAGCAAGAGCACTTCCTGCCAATCACCTTCTGAGACAAGCCTCAGAGAGCAGAGAGTCTGTGTCCTTCCTACCTTTCTGGGGATGAAACCTTTTTGTTCTTTACAAGTACCATGGCTGAGAAAATGGAAAGCTGGTCCAATTTGCTTGGAACTTGGGGGTTCTTTATTGGATAGGCAGCAATGCTGGTGTAGTTTGGTTGAAAAACAGCCATTCCAGCCCCCCTCCCCAGTTCCCCCATAGGAAGTAATGAAAGTGCAATTGCAGTGGCTGGGGGGCACCTTGTTCAGGGGCCTGTAGAATTGACCCCTTGCTCCAACTTGCTTGAAACGTGGGGGTTCTTAGTGGATAGGCAGTACCCACTCCACTACAATTTTGGTATCATCTGGTTGAAAAACAGCCACTTCACCCCCCCAATAGAGAATAATGGCAAATGGTCAGAAAGGGATGGGGGTGTTCTGCAAAGAAAGCTATTTTCATTTCATGGAGGTGATAGTGGCCAATAAAAATATTTCTCCATTACCCCTGTATTCACACAGTGTGGACCTGTGGAACTCTGCTGGTTGGTCAGCAACTACTGGGTTCTGACCTATGGGAGGAGGTAGACTGCTGTGGTTATTTTGCTTAACACTTTGTGGGTAAAATCTCTAGCAACAGTTCCAGCTTGGACTCTACATTAGCAGTGACAGAACTGGATGTTGCCAGGGTGCTGACTTGTCCCGCTTGTTCAGTATGATGATATGGGCTGGAGTTAGAGACCTATTACCTGCTTGTATGAGCTGGCTACTTAAATCTGCTGTGGAAGAGACTGGGAGACTGGATCCGGGAGACAATAAATGCCTCCCTGAAAGAAGGGGTGGTGCTCCCTCAAAGCTGTGGAGTCTGGTGAGCAAAAATTCTACTTTGTGAGCTACTGGCATTAAAGTTGTGAGCGAGCGATTTGGCTACTGCATAAATTAGTTTGCTCTGGAGCCATTCTTCCTGAGCCAAGGCAAAAATGTGTGAGCTGGAGGCTAAAAGAACTGTGAGCTAGCTCACACTAACTCAGCTTAGAGGGAACAGTGGACTGGTCACCCCTGCCTTGAAGTGGGCGGTAGTGTGTTCACTCCTAAAGATAACTACTCTGGACCCATGAGAGTGGTAAAGGTAAAGGTTCCCTTGCTCGAAAGCCAGTCAAATCCGACTCTAGGGTTGCGGTGCTCATCTCCGTTTCAAAGCCGAAGAGCCAGCGCTGTCCGAAGACATTTCCGTGGTCATGTGGCCGGCATGACTAAACTCCTTGCCGTTTCACCTCTCCCTCTAGAACTGAGTCTTGATTAACTTGTGCTATCTTTGTATACCTCAAATGACTGACTTTTTAAATGGGTTCTTCTGTTAGGTGACAGGGTTGATGAGAGCCATGATGGGTTCCCAAACAACAATTCTCTCAGGGACTCCTCACATCATCCAGAACCAACCTGAACATCATATGAAAAAGTCACACCTCTTGCCTGTTTCCATGAGCCCCATGGCCCAGAGAATTTGGTCCCTCTTACCCGTTCTCTTGGTAGTTCTATTAGGCTTTACATGAATACTTGGTATTATTTGGCTGCTTGGGTTCGCAAACTCCCAACCCCGGTATTTGTAATATTCCCTTCAATAAACTTTCTATCCAAATTTTCAGTATTACTTCAAGCTTCTAGAGGCACCCAAATTGAGGGCGAGACCCTAAGCCAGTAAATCTGAGTGGTGGCAGAAGGAAGATTTTCTCTCTCCTTTGGCTGCTTTGGTGTAGGTATGGGTTTGAAATAGGAAAGTGGGCCAAATCTAGTGTCCATCTGT
>NW_015167534.1:119755-129879 GCF_001447785.1 Gekko japonicus | reverse complement strand
CTAGCAAGGTATAATTTTATAATTGTCTAATAAGAGGGCGTAGCTTCTGATACTACAATTGAGGGAGAAAATATTTTTCTTCCCATTGCTAAAGTGTCTAAAATTTTTAAAACACAAAAAAGCAGTAATATCAAAAGTTTTAATCAAGGGCAACAGAATAAAATTAAGAGACAGGTAATATTACTGGAATATCATGAAACAATTTTTGAAAGGGGGAAATATATTGGTTTCTGGAATAATCTCTCAAAGGTACAAAAATAAACAGTTCAAAATGATATAAAGCCAAGCAGTTGATATTTCTCTTAGGAAAAACCCGATGCTCGCAGATCAGGTTTCTACACTGAAACAAGTTTTCCACCTCTTGATTTTTATGAGCCTAAAAGATGTGTTGTAAGATACTTCCCCTTGCAGCCATTTTGCACTCTTGTCCTGCACATTTGACAGAAAGGCTGCCATGAAAGTGACTGTGGTTCAATTTGCAGCAATATCCTTAATTTAGCAGTTGAAAAGTAGAGTTGCCAAATTCTACTCTGGAGATTAGCTTGTCCATTCCTTCTTGCCCCCATTTTTATGCCCAATTCTATGTCAACCAAATATCAGATTAAATTAGCACCAGCAACATAGACTAAACAACTTAAAAGAAGACAAAGAAATGTTTAATTTCATTATCATCCATATTCAAATATTTGGACTAGGAAGGATTTTCTGTACTCATGGAACCAATGGGACCCTTTGCTGACACACATTGCACATTCTCCTGGCAGCATATAGGGAGGCCTTACTAAACAATTAGACCATTCAAGAACAGGTCTTTCTACTTGCTTGTACCAGCCCTATCCTAGCGGCAGGACATGGTCTTATCCCATGTCCTGTGAACAGGACATTGTCTGTAGGCTTACAAGATTCGCTGGCTGAAGCTTCTGCTGCTGCTGCTGCTTGCGCCAGTGGAAGCAACACTGGGGGAGTGGAGTGCCGGTACATGACATCATTACATCATTTCTGGTTGTACCCGGAAGTGATGTCACAATGCTCTAGGAATTCCCCAAATCAGGGAATTTCTAGAGTGCTGTGACATCACTTCTGGCCACAACTGGAAATGATGTCATGTCATGTAACATTACTCCATCTCCCACTGGAGCAAAAAGGCCCAAACCCTCTCTCACTTAGGAAAGATTTAATTTGGCGGGTTTGGACCAGAGTAGTGGTGGTTCTTCTAACTCACAATGGATGTAGAAGAGGAATTGTTAAGAAAGCAAAAAGCTGTGGGGTCGTTTTAGGCTGTGTTTGAGGTAGGGTTGCCACGTTTGGGTTGGCAAATACCTGGAGACATTGGGGGTGGATCCAGGAGAGGGCGGGGTTTGGGGAGGGGAGGGGCCTCATCATGGTACAATGCCATAGAGCCCACCCTTCAAAGCAGCCATTTTCTCCAGGGGAGCTGATCTCTGTCACCTGGAGGGTGGCAACCCTAGTTTGAGGCCTGCTTGTTGCAGTGGAGCCAGTAGCCTACAGAATTAATTCTTGCTGGCATTTGGGCCCTTTGCAGAATAGAGGACTACACCATCAGCAGTTTGCTATTAGCAGGGGATTTATTCCCCCAAATAAAAACATAAATAACTCACGTGGCAGTGAGTGTGATACCTTTATAGAAGGCATTGTCAACGCCTATATTAAAATGGAATTATTAGTGGGTTGCACTCATGTCCAGGCTTTGAGACTCACATGGGTGTGGCCTATCACATATAATAATAGATCTAAAAGTAGTACTGCCATACACCGCTAAGAATTACCCCTTATCCCCAGCTCTCATCTGCGGCTGCAGCTCAAATGGCCACTAGGCCACCAGTATAACATCACTTGTGGGGGGAAATCAGAAGTGAAACCACACCTCTCTACGAATCACCAGAAATTCTATGGTAAAACACCATGCCGATGCCACTGGCTGTCCACCATGTCCCCACCATCCTTCATCTCTTACATTTGCTGATTCCATGGTGACAGGACTTATCACTGAAAGAAAGATAGTTGGTGTCTGATATTGTTGACCTGACTTCTCCAGGTCTCCTGCAGTTTAAACAGTTTTTTAAATCCACAGGCTTCTTAAACACTGCTCTCACCCACCCTGTTCTCATTACACTGCAGAACTGGGTTAACCATTGTATGACAGGCCCCCTTTAAGGGTCAGAGAAACCAGCACCTCTTCCAGCTTTTGAGACCTCAGCTATAATAAGAAATGAGACAGGGGGTGCATTCAGACGGGCCACTTAAACCGGCATAAACTGTTCTGGTTCAAACCGGAGCAGTTTGATCTGGAAGAAACGTGATCATACTCACCTCCTGACTGCGCAGCACCTCATGATATGCCCGTTCACACTACCGATGTGCAGCAGCGCGCGTCGGCGTTGTTTTTTTTTTTACATTTTGGACATGCACATAGGCAGCCATCCACAGAGTTGAGATCTTCGCGCAGGCGTAGAACACCCCATCCCGAAAAGCGTGCCCTGAAGCAAAGACTTCCCTTCAAACATTTACAGCGAAAAGGGCCTCCGTGAGGTCCTGGACTTGTCCGCAGCCTAAAACTAAGCATCTTTTTTTTTTTTTTACAAATGCCGGGGCAAAGCTTCACCCAAGCGCACATCAAGGAGGCTAAAAAAAATGGTGGCTGCATAGCGGAAGCCTCGGACTTCCGAACAGAAGTGGCTCTACACCGGCAGAGAGCGATCAGACAGGGATAATGCGGCTAGAACCGGAGCACTCAAGATACCACCAGTTGGGGATCTAGTAGCAGAATACACCGGTTTAAAGGGTGTTTGCAACGGTTAGGAACAGAAGGCAGATGTTGGCTGTGTGATCACGCATAAGTACTCCGATTCTAAACAGCTCGTATACTGGCTCAAATGCCCCGTCTGAATGCACCCAGTGTGTCATATTTCGATCTAGTAGGGCTGCATAAAAGCAAATTGCAAAACTTATCAAATACCAAAAATTAATGTGTCTAAATCTGAGTTCTGTTTTTGAGTCTGAGCCAAACCCCCCCCCCCCATTTGACACTCTTGTATGATAGAACAGAGCTCCAGCCAAAATGGGCCTCTGTTGTAATTCTATCTTGTCTTCTGATTGCACTCCTTTAAGATTTAGCACTGCACAGAATATGCTGTCTGTGCTTTTATCATACAACTGTGGATAACCCAAAGATTCTGGCACTGGCAGCCAATGCAATGCAACTAGTATAAGATGCTGTGCAGAGAGAAAAGGGTGTCTGGCTTTTTTTAGCCAACATGGCTTCAGGCAAAGGAACAAACCAGACATGTGGGTCACTGGGAAGAAGGGATACTCATCCAGTCTTCAGTGTCTGGCTTTCAACATAAGCAGCATGTACAGCCCACATCAAAGGTCTCAACAAACGTGCATTTACTTACAGAAATCCACTGTCAAACAACAGCAACAGGTTCCCCAGAGGGAGAAGGAATAAACCCTTTCCTCAAAAACCAGGTCCCCTTTTTTCAATTTTCTTTCCCACTTGCCTTTCACAGCTTCCTCCAGCTCTTTGTCCTGACAACCCAAGAGAACAATCCCAAGCAAGCCTACTCATAAGTAAGTCCTGAAATTATTCAGTGGTGCTTACTCTCAGGAAAGTGTCCTTGGGACTCCAGTGTAAATTTGCTACAGAGAAAGCTTTACACAATTACACCCCCCCACACACACACACTGATGACATGGATCCAAATCTCATACCCAGCCTGTTTTCTAATCATAAACAGCCTTCCGGTCAGAGACACACAAATGTACTTTCCCAGAATATTGCTGCATATGGTGTCACCTAGACCTCCATTAATATTATCAGTGTATTTAATTATTTGAAAACATTTATATTTCATCTTTCCAATTTCTGCTGAAGGTGGCTTATGCCATATGTCACTGAAAGCACAGACCCGTCTAAAAATCACAGTAATCCATATATCTAATTCTCAACATGGCCCCATCTGTTAATATGTAAATTTGGAGACCGGAGACATGGAAAAACTAGACAAATCTTTCTACAAACTTGAGAAAAGTCCCAGGGTGGCAGAGAAATCTGAGATCTTAAAAAAAATACATTGTGGGTTTAATGACAATGACTCTAGCCACATGAGTGATAATCCAGGTGCCACTGTTCTGCCCCAAAGTTACCAGATCTCAATATTGTCCACTCCCTTAATCCCCTCCTTCTAAACCCTGCTCCAATAGCATATTTTTGGGATGGACTAGTAGGAGGTGGGCCAAGACATGTGACCAGTTTAGGCCACCCCCAAGAGACATGTGAATAGGACATGTGGCCAGCCTGGCCCAACCCCCCAACCCCCCCTCTTAAAAGGGGGCACCCAGCCATGTGGTCTCTCTCTCTCCACCTAAACCCTACCTTTTCCATGTGTCTTTGCTGGTCCAAGAGACAACCCCATTTCCCTATAGTCTCCCTCATTTTTCCTAAGGATCGCTCCATCCCGTCGAAGACAGGTAACAGTATTGCCCCTCAACGAAACATCCTGCTAATAAGAAAGTGCTATACTCTTCTATCTAATTTTCTTAGAACTGTGTAACTGTGTGTATGCTTGTGTATTGTTTGCTTGTGAAGAATCTACAATAAAGGAAATCATTTTATACTAAAACTTGCCTCTGAGTCTATTCCTGGTGAGCTGGGTGTTTGTTCCTTTATTGCCTATTGCTATTGTATAATATTTCATATTCCCCAATATTGATAATAACTCTGAGCAATCAGGCTAACAAGACCCAGGTTCAATCCCCACCCTGCCATGAAAACTCAGTGGGTGACCTTGGGCCAATCACACACTCGCAGCATAACCTATGTCACAGGGTTGTTCTGAGGATAAAATACAGGAGAAGAGAATGATGTAAACTGCTTTTGTTTCACACTGGAGAGAAAGGTGGGGCATAAATGATATATACAAATAATACTTCCTGTGCTGTAGGCTGGGGGGAGGTCATTTTCCTTTAAACCTGGCAGAGTGACGAAGATCAATCTTCACCTTACTCTGAACCTGAACCTGATCCTCCAGAAATGAGCAAGTGGAGCCTTTTTCAACTTGGATATAAGCATTTCTATTGGCTAATCTCTGCAGTTCAAGCTGTGCTTGTACAAGATTTCGATCAATAAAATACAAATGTAAATGCAATACAACGTACTAGCATCTGGAATATAATGAATTGAAATAGTTACAGATTTGATTTCTGTCCCACAGGGAGCAGTTCACTTATTAGGGATTTCATGGAGGTCATTTAGTCTGTGTTGGAAAATACAGATTTAGATCAAATGAATAATTTTGTGACAGAATCCACGCTAGATCCCTTCCAGTCCGGCTTCCGTCCAGGCTATGAGATGCCCTCACAGACGACGTCTGGAGGCATCTGGATCAGGGCGGGATGGCAGTGCTGTTGTTGTTGGACCTGTCGGCAGCGTTCGACATGGTTGACCACCAGTTACTCACCCACCGCCTCACCAACATAGGGATTCAGGGGCTTTCCTCGCAATGGCTCATCTCCTTTATCCAAGGTCGGGGACAAAGGGTGGCAATCGGGGAGCAGCTGTCCCGAAAGCATGCACTAACCTGTGGAGTGCCTCAAAGGGTGGTGCTTTCCTCAGTGCTATTCAACATCTATATGCGCCCCCTTGCCTAGATTGCCCGGAGGCATGGGCTAGCTAGGGTGTCACCAATACGCGGATGACTCCCAGCTCTATCTGTTGTTGGGTGATCAGTCTGACTCTACCCCGGAAGATCTGGACTGGGTGCTACAGGACGTGGCTGGCTGGCTTAGACTGAGCCGATTGAAATTGAATCCGATGAAAGCGGAGGTCCTGTGCCTGAATTGGAGTGGCTCGGGGCTAGGGTTCCCACTACCGGCCTTTGATGGGGTGCCGTTGGGGCCAGCGCAAAGGGTCAGGAGCTTGGGAGTGCTCCTGGATGCCTTCTTAACAATGGAGGCCCAGGTAGCAGCCACTACCAAGGCAGCCTTTCACCACCTCCAGCTGATTAGGCAGTTGGTTCCCTTCCTCGAATGCAATGATCTGGCTTCAGTGATCCATGCAATGGTCACCTCGAGGTTGGACTACTGCAATGCTCTCTACATGGGGCTGCCCTTGGGGCAACTCTGGAAGCTGCAGCTGGTGCAAAATGCGGCAATCAGGCTGCTGATGGGGCTTTCCATGTGGGAGCACATCCGGCCTGCGCTAAAGTCATTGCACTGGCTGCCAATAGCATACCAGATTTGCTTCAAGGTGCTGGTTCTGACCTTTAAAGCCCTTTATGGTTAGGGACCTGCCTACCTAATGGACCGCCTTTCCCCGCATGTTCCCCAGAGAGCACTGCGATTTTCACAAAACCACTTGGCCCTCCATAGGCTGAAGGATGCTAGGCTGACATCGACGAGGACCAGGGTGTTCTCTTTGGCAGCTCTGACCTATTGGAATGAACTTCCTGGTGAGATTAGGGTCCTGCGAGACCTGTCACAATTCTGCAGGGCCGTGAAAACAGAGCCTTTCCGGCAGGCATTCCAATAGGAGCTGCATTTTATCAGCCATTCCCTGTGTGGACCTAGAGCTAGAAGTTACCTAGAGTGGTAGCACCACTGAATGTGTTCTTAAATGCACTTTAGTATATCGCACCGCCATCGTTATATCAACTGTTTTAAATAGTTTATTATGGATTTTATATTGAAATGTGTATTGTTTTATTGGTTTTATGTGAGCTGCCCTAAGCCTGCTTCGGCGGGGAGGGTGGGGTAAAAGTTAAATGAATGAATGAATAAATAAATACATCTATTAAACTGGGACTTTATTCATCTATTACACTTAGACCCTGGTCACTTCTGCTATTTCTCAGATGCCTAGGGACTGTATGCTGAGAAAAAGAATATTGAGATATTTTGTAGAAGAGTTCCAAGAAATGGGTGATTTTAGTTACCTTCCAAACTCCCTCTTTGCTTGTAATGGTTACTGGTCCATATTACAACCTATGGTCAGAAGTTTAAATATCAGGCCCCATACCATCTGTCTTTGGCACATTAGGCACTGCTTCTTACTTTACGAAAATAGAACATGTATTACAAGGGGTAGAGTTTTTACTGCAACTGCCTAGGGGATGTAGAATGGCTTCACTGGTGAGGCTGGCACCTGCTCTTCCTGCTTTGCCTGTTCCAGATTACATTTGTAAGCACAGGACTTTGTTCAATAGAGAGTGCTATGGCCAGCCAATGTTCCCTCTAAACTACACAGTGTTGTGAGCAGAAATTCTACCTCATGAGGAAAAAAGCTAGTAGCATTAAAGTTGTGAGCAACTCTGTATCTGACTATCGCATAAATTAGTTTTTTAGATTACTTGCATAACCTTGTAAAAATCTCAGAATAAATTATTTTAAATTCTATTTAAAGTATATTTTAAGAATAATTGAACTAATAAATAATAATAATAAATAAATATAAACATTATAAGGAAAAAACAGAATCAAGTAACATTTTACCCACCCCTTTCCACTATATTGGTAGATCTAGCCTCCAGGGAACAGGTCTCCCTGCCACAGTCCACTATATTGGTAGACCTGGCCTCGGACCATTGCCTTGTGCTGAGCCTTAGAAAATATACCAGCACATTGGGGGGGGGGGGAACACTCTTGCAGACTTTTTTTTTTTTAGTGAAATATAGTGAAATATGACAATTAGTGTTACAGGTCAAGTATAACAGAGGAGGAACAATTGCTGTCAGAACCCTGTCTAACTTAACAAACAGGAAGTTGTTTAAATGTTATCAATTTGCCCAAACTACATATATTGTAGTATATGGGGACCATTATAGTCAAAATGCCCCATAGGCTATAATGGAGAATCAATCTGGGGGTATCTGGGGCTCTGAGGGGGCTGTTTTTAAGGTAGAGGCACCAAATTTGCAACATAGCTGCTGGTGCCTTTCCTTAAAAATCTCTCCAAACTTCAAAGAGATTGGACGAGGGGGTCCAATTCTATGGGCCCCAGAAGGAGGTGCCCCCATCCTCCATGGTTTCCAATGGAGGGGGAAATGTTGCGTGCAGAAGCAGAAACTTTTGAGCTGGCATCTAAAATGTTGTGCACCAGTGCCCCCTAGAGCAGCTTAGAGGGAACTATGATGGCCACCATGGTCTGAATTTGGTTTGTGTCATTTAAACCATGGCTTTTGTTTTTATGTAAAGCCTCGCTGAGCATGGAAATGCAGCAAACAAATATTCAAATATTTTAGCCATAAACTGATGTTTCAGTAGTTAACCAAAATAGAATCACAAGACAGACAATGTTGTGAAGTTTTTTTGGGGGGGTCTCCCCCAGCCCCTTTGTTGCTGTGCTTCCCAGGCTTCTCACCATCTCATGAAAGCCAAGCAGACTGCTTACAGTTGGCAGCATGGTGTCCCAAAATAGATCTGTTTCCTCATTCTGTCATATTTCCTTGCAGAGATTTATGGACAAACATGAAACAGTTATGTTGCTGGATTCAATTTATTTTTGTGTGAGCAAGTGCAAACTACCTAATAAGGCCACATCCTTCTTCTCTTGCTGAAGAGCGTTCATTTGGCAGAAGAAGTTCTGTGTGTGCTGCCAGTGGTAAATCTTCTGACTGCCTTTTTATATAAAGACTGGAATGCCCAGGATGTTTTCTGATGTGACTCTCACTCCACTACTTGCAGTTGCCAGGTTGAGACTATATTATCAATTTGTGCCCTGCTCCTCTTCTCCCAGTGTTCTCATCCAATACTTGGGGCATTCTAACCTGTCCGTGGTTTGTTACAGGCAACCACATTTATACTACCCAACTGAGAACTCCACGCTTTAGATCACATGGGAGATGATGACCCTATACTGGGACCAGTGTTCCCTCTTAGCTAATAGATCCAGGTAGTCAGCCGTGTTGGTCTGAAGCAGTAGAACAAATTTAGAGTCCAGTAGCACCTTTAAGTCAAACACAGTGGAATGGGAGGTAAAGCTCAAACTGCTGTTCAGCCGTCTATAAGTTTCAACCTTACCTCCCATTCCACTGTATTTGAAAAAGTGTACTTTGCACACAAAAGTTCATACCTTGAATAAACCTTTGTTGGTCTTAAAGGTGCCACTGGACTCCAAATTTGTTCTCCCTCTAAACTGAATTAGTGTGAGTTAGTATTTTCATTTTAGCTCAGGAAAGATGGCTCCAGCGCAAACTAAGTGCTGCAGTAGCCAAATCGCTCCCTCACAACTTTAATTCCAGTAGCTCACAAAGTAGAATTTTTGCTCACAAGACTCCACAGCTTAGAGGGAGCATTGACTGGGATAGAAGTGCCTAGTGGCATTATGGCATGGGTATCTTTTCTCCAGCGGCTCTTCTTTCTGCCGTGGTGTTTATGATGGGCAGGGGGGGTGGGGCTCCTCCCTGAGCCCTGGGGTGGTGGCCTTGGACTCGTAGGGGCAAATACCACCTCTCACGTGTGATGTCTGAAAACGCCACTCGGACATCACACGTGAGAGGTCATTCTGGCTCCCCTAGCTCTCCTTCGGGGCTCTTTAAAAAGTCATGGCCGCCGCCGCTGGCAGCTGTGATGCCCGCGGGGGGGGAAACGTTCTCCCGGCCCCCTGAGCCCCGGGGTGGTGGCCTTGGACTCGTAGGGGCAAATTCCACCTCTCGCTTGTGATGTCCGTGTTTGGCTCCCCCAGCTCTCCTTCAGGGCTCCTTAAAAAGTTATGGCTGCCGCCGCTGTTCTTGTCGGCAGCTGTGACGCCCGCGGGGGGGGGACGTTCTCCTGCCTCCCTGAGCCCCGGGGTAGTGGCCTTGGACTCGTAGGGGCAAATTCCACCTCTCGCGTGTGATGTCCTCTCCCCAAGATACCAACCAAGTTTGAAGAACATTGGACCAGGGGGTCCAATTCTACAGGCCCCCAAACAGGTTGCCCCCCTCCATTGTTGGGAAAAAAGTAACTTTCCCCCCCACCATAGAGAACAATGGAGGGGATAGGGGCAACCTGTTTGGGGGCCCATAGAATTGGACCCCCTGGTTCAATGTTCCTGAAACATGACGGGTATCTTGGGGAGAGGCTCCAGCAGCTACCCTGCCTCCTGCTGCCTTGGCCCTCTGGTGCAC
>NW_015167534.1:114314-119256 GCF_001447785.1 Gekko japonicus | reverse complement strand
GTGAATTTCCTGCATTGTGCAGGGGGTTGGAGTAGATGACCCTGGAGGTCCCTTCCCACTCTATGAGTCTATGATTCTGTAATTCATCCAGGCTGGCTGTGGGCATGCCAGCACCTCTGTCAGGCAGAAGCGCCTGAGATCCTCCCCCTCCCCTTTTCCTTTGCCCAACTTGGAGGCAAAGGGAAGGGAGAGGGGGGAAAGAATGGATCCCAGGGGCTTCTGTCTGTCAGAGGGGCTGGTGCACACTTCCGGTGATGTCAGGGTGTGTGGCATATGCTAATAAGTTATGCTAATGAGCTCCTGCACCTCTTTTTCTACGAAATGACCCCTGAATACGGGCGGCTCCTAATTAAAAGCCTGGTGGAAGAGCTCTGTCTTGCAAGCCCTGCGGAACTGCACAAGATCCCGCAGGGCCCTGATCTCCTCCGGGAGCTCATTCCACCAGTAAGGAGCCGCCACTGAAAAGGCCCCAGCTCTAGTAGCTGCGAGGCCCCGGCTCTAGTAGCCTCCCTGGGGCCTGGAATAACCAGTCGGTGTTGCGCCCCCGACCATAGTGCTCTCTGGGGTATATACGGGGAAATGTGGTCCCTCAGGAATTCGGTATGCTATTGGCATTTAATGTTGGTTCTGTTGGGCTTGTTGATTCTGTTTGCATTTGGAGGCTTGTGGCCAGTGGTTGATCTTGTGTCATTGATTACTGGCTTCTTTGAATTATTTCCCAATAGGAAACGAAGTAGGATGGCGGGGGGCACCTTGTTCAGGGGCCCATTGACTTGGACTCCTTGGTCCAATTTGCTTGAAAAAAGTTTTTTTGGGGGGTTGTCTTTTATGTACAGGCAGCACCAGGGCTGTAATCTCTCTAAATAATCCACATTCAACGCACTTTCAATGCACTTTCCAACTGGATTTTACTGTGTGAACTGGCAAAATCCAGTTGGAAAGTGCATTGAAAGTGTAACAAAAATGGATTATTTAGTGTATGTGATCACAGCCTAGGTCTCCTGCAATTTTGGTAACATTTCCCATAGGGAATAATGGACCCCAAATAATTCTTGAATCCTGGGGGTGGGGACGGAACCCTAAAACAGTATCAGGGGACCCAAATAACCCCAAACTCTGGTATTTAGGCCCATCCCAAAATCTAAATTAAAAATAACAATTTTAGATGCATATCCTTACAGAGAATCTTTCCTCTTACCTCCTTCCTACTCTTAGAGTACAATCCAAAGAAAACTTTCCTGGGAGTAAGGCCCACTGAATAGACCTGAGAACCACTTTGAGTAGACCTTCTTAGGATTGCTCCCTTAATTGCTTCTTTATTCCCATATAAAGTTGATGAGCAATCTGAATCCACATATTGAAGAGAAGAAGAAGAGATTGAATTTATACCCCGCCTTCACTCAGAGTCTCAGAGCACTGTACAATCCCTTCCCCTCCTCCTTCCCCTCCCACAACAGACACTCTGTGAGGTAGGTGGGGCTGAGAGAACTTTGAGACAACTGCCCTTGAGAGAACAGCTCTGAAAGAACTTATGACTGACCCAAGATCACTCCAGCAGCTGCATGTGGAGGAGTGGGGAATCAAACCTGGTTCTCCCAGATCAGAGTCTGCACTCTTAACCACTACACCAAACTGGCTCTCTTGCATTTCACTGAAGCTCCTGAAGGTTTAGATAAATTCAGATTATGTCTGTGGCTTCTATTCAGTTTCAGCTTTAGACCACATCTTTAGTATCTATAACCTGAGCAGCCAAGCAGTGAACAGTGCTAGTCTCTGAAATAGCATCAGTTCCCACCAAACCATCTTACTTTTTTGGGGGGCCTCCATCCTACTGAAAAAGCTCTGATTTCTGTCTCCTTCCTGGATACATTTCAACTGACAAACTCTCCCTATTTATCTCTATCAAAATACACAAAAACACAAATATTGGTTACAAAGACGTCCAGTACCTTGTTATACCAAGTCACAACAAGCCATGAATTACCATTCAGGAAACAACTTTACTTTTAATGAAAGACTAAAGGAAAGATTATGTCTTAATACGAAGGCTAGTACAATATTGAATGTCATATGGGAGCCCTTACATAAAAAGGCAGAATTGACCAGATACTGAAATTAAAGTATCTATTAAACCCTGGATTCATGGGGAGACCTTAAGCTGATGATTCAGCTTTGGATACTATCTGGACAACTGGCCTAATTCACAGATGTTATGAAGAGAAATGAGCTAAAAAAACCATGCTTCAGTCCCCAATCCTTAGATCTTGGGTAAGTTAAGTGCCTAATAAGTACAATGCAGGGATATAGTTCGAGTCCAGTGGCCCCTTTAAGACAAAGTTTTATTCAAAGTATAAGCTTTCGTGTGCCTGCACACTTCTTTAGATATATTGAAATGAAAGTTACCAGTCCATACATATAGGTGGGCAGCAAATTAGCATACAGCTTAATGAAGATGTTTAACAGACGCAAGGACCAAACAGGAATAACAAGCTTAATTTATATGGTTACCATTTCTTTGAGTTTAATTTGTATGGGAGTTTAGTTTCTGACTAAGCTTGGTATTCCTGTTTGAACGTTGAATCTCTTAAAGGTGCCACTGGACTTGTACTCTGTCCTGCTGCTTCAGACCAACACAGCTACCCACCTGAATCTAATGGGATGTGGTGTTCTTAGCTTATTTGTACCATTTTTGATTCCTCTATGTATCCTGAGAAGTACCCAGTAAAGTGTTTATATGATTTTTCTGTCAAATGCATTGTCCCAGAAAAGGCCCTGGTATCCATCGTTCCCCTATTGGCATATAGCATTTCTTCGCTTACTTTTGTATTACAAAGAGCTGAGGGGATATTTTAAAAAGGAATGCATTTCTGTGCTCAAAATAGACTGATGTACACAAGGCCAATGACGTATTCTGTGATTTAATAGATTACATAAACTTTTCCAACAGAGGTATTAGGCAAACTGTCTCCATGTTACATAACAGCAGCGTATTAGAAATGCCTGTGTTAAAATGTCATGCTGAACAAATAAAGGACAGGCAAAGAATCCACACACACCCCTGTGTTTTTCTCTTTGTCTTTTGTTGAACAATTTCTGCATCTCATGATTTGTTAGTTATCTTTCATCCCATTTATTTTTTGATGAGACAGAGTGGATGCACAAGAGATTCCAGTTTCTATATATTCCCAAAGCCCAGAAATATTTGCATCTCTGCTGAGGAGGTGCAGTTCACACAGGATGTTGCTGAGGGAGGACATACATCTTCCCACATTGCTGGGCTTCATTCATTCATACTTGGCTGTATCGTGTCATGTTCAAAACCATCCTAATGGCTTTGTGTGGGAAAAGGTAGGAGGTCCTTAATGAATGGTAGCCAAACCATGTCCTGGTCCCCATTGTAGCCTTCCAAAACAGGAGCTGGTGGGGGGATATCACAAAAGGAAAATTTCTTCCTGTAATTTGAGTATTGAACTATCATCTGTACTCTCTGAACTCACCAAGCATTCCCCTCAATCCCACTGAAATCCATGAGTAATCAAATGTGTGCATATTGGTTGGATGGAGCTCACAAAGACACATATTTTGGGTTACCTTTACAGCAGTGATTGTGGGGTTACACAGAATTCAGTGAAATCCAGAGAGTGTTGATACCCCTATATCATACAGAGTTGTAACCAGATACTGTACATAGTGACTGTGAAGCAAAGATGTGGCTACTGAGGCATCCTATAAAATGTAGGCACACCAATACGCTCTGCTGTTTGGAGGTTGTAATCTTATTATAATAAGTTACATGAATGTAAATGGTTGTTCAAATGCTGTACTGCAATGCTTTGAGAATGGCATGTGGATATTGTCCATCCAAGCACTTGTTCCTTTCAGGGGAGCAGCTTGAACCAAGGCTTTGCGTCTACTGGTGACTTAACTAAAGAGTTCAAACCTGGAAATATGCTTTAAAATATACTTTTGCAGTTATTGCAGAATCAGAAACTAAACTCCCATACAAAAACCTCCCGGAAAACCTCTGGCTAAATTTAGAATAAGGAGCAGGCTTGCAGAAACTAATAAATCTTGATGTTGAGATGACTTGCTGAAGGCTCACACTAAGAGCCTGACTTAGCCTAAAGTGACTGGAATATCTACATTCCTGACACTGAATCTAGGGCAGAAGTCAGCACAAAAGTTGTTTTTAAAGGAATAAAATTAATAACGAAAGTCCTATATTCCTATCCATCTCGGAGAGAGTGTGAGAGAGCACAGGTTGAATATCAAGTACTGTCGATGTTCTGTCTCACACATCTACAATGACAAAGGAAGGTCATATAAACACTTAAATGTGTTTGCCACATTTTCTTCTGGCATGTTAAAACATATATGGATACAGTGCTTGATCTGCTTTTCACCATTCATGTTTGGTGTAGTGGTTAAGTGCACGGACTCTAATCTGGGAGAACCAGGTTTGATTCCCCACTCCTCCACTTGCACCTGGCTGGATGACCTTGGGTAAGCCGTAATTCTGATTAAGAGCTGTTCTTGAAAAAGAGCAGTTTCTGTCAAGAGCACACCTGGGGTGATTTCCCACAAGCGCTGCTCCGCGCTCACTCCTCCCTTTTGCCCAATGGTACTTGTCAATTTCACACAAGCTGCTGCACGGCCGCATTTTGCCCCACAGCTTCGTGCGATTTTCCCCGTGTCTACTCAATCCTCAAAAAACAGGATTGAGTAGACGCGGGGAAAATCACACGAAGCTGCGAGTTAAAATGCGGTCGCGCAGCAGCTTGTGTGAAATTGACACGTACCATCGGGCCAAAGAGAAGAGTGAGCGTGGAGCAGCGCTTGTGGGAAATCACCCGGTGTCTGTTGTTGGGAGGGGAAGGGAAAGGAGTTTATAAGCCGCTCTGAGACACCTTTGGGTAGTGAAGGGATCCAATCTCCTCTTAAT
>NW_015167534.1:69554-113154 GCF_001447785.1 Gekko japonicus | reverse complement strand
TGGTGTTGCTGGGGTGGGTGGGGGTACAATCCTGTGTATAGAGGGTATAGAGCAAGGGGCTCAATACACAGCCTTGTGGAGAACCGGTATTAAGGGTAAGGGCTGTGGACATATAGGACCCTACTCTGACCCTCTGGGGGCGGGCTGTCAAAAAGTTCAAAATCCAGAAACATATGGAGCTGGAGAGTCCAAGGCCCTCCAATTTGGACACTAATCTATCTGGGAGGATGGTATTAAAGGCAGAACTGAAATCCACAAACAACAGCCTCACATAACTCCCCGGCTGCTCCAGATGTGACAGAGCAGTATGCAGAGTAGTGTTGATGGCATCCTCTGTGGATCTGTTTGCCTTATATGCAAACTGGTGACTATCCAGTGTAGATGGAATACATGAGACGATGTGACTACGTACCAATTTCTCAAAACACTTCATCACAACCGGGGTGAGTGCAACTGGTCTATAATCCTTTAGACTGCTGATTGTGGATTTTTTGGGCAGGGGAACAATAATTGAGGACTTTAGGCAAGACGGAACAATAGACTGGTGTAAGGACCGATTGAAGATCTTAGTAAAGACCCCTGCCAACTGGTCAGCACACTCGTTTTCAACACCCATCCCGTAATGCCATCAGGTCCAGCCGCTTTCCTCACATTTACAGCCCTCAGCGTATGCCTCACCTCATGCTCTTCTACCCTGAGGGAGGAGCCGCCATGGACAGATGGCTGTAGTATGGCTGTCCCCTTCGGCTCCACATCAAAACGGGCAAAGAAGAGATTAAGCTCCTCCGCCAATGATGGGTCTCCATCCACGGCAGCAAAGGTTGGTTTATAATTGGTAATATTCTGAATCCCCTGCCACACCTGCTGCATGTCATTCGTATTGAATTTATCCTCAATCCTCTGCCTATAGCCCAGCTTAGCCTGTCGGATACCTCTTTTCAGGTTGGCTCTGGCAGAGCTTCTTCTTCTTCATGGCGAAAATAAGCCTTGAGTTCTACAGTTTAGACTGCCAATAGCCATGACTATTCCAGGATGACATTCAGATGCATCTTAATTTGTTTCATCAGTATATATAGATAGAAGTGTAACATGCTCAAGATTAGCTACCCAAAGGACATCATGCACACCCACCCCAAATCAATGCATTTTGCAGAAGAAAATGAAATCTAGATTTATTTCTACTAATCTCTTCCACCGATTGGACACATGACATAATTTATGATCTAGAAGAATGGGTCTCCACTTTACTGGGGGGCCCATTTGTGTACCACAAGGGGAGCAGCTTGCTGGGCCAGGCACCATTTTGTCTAGGATCCCAGGGCCATGTGGCTTGCTTGCCCCCTTTGCACTTCCTCCTCTTTGGCTGGCCAGTGGGAAGCAGCCTGGGCCATCCCTGAGGGTGGATCAGAGGTGGTGCCTGCCCACTTTAAATTCAGCCCTCCCAGGGGCCTGGGCCACATTCTTCTGCTGCTGCTTTCCCACCTGACCCTCCTTTGCTTTGGTCTAGTGGGTTTGTTGAGGTTCTTGCTATTGTGTTTTGTTCCCTATTACTATTGTCAGAGCTGTTTTTTTTTTCTTTAATTATCTTTGTAACAACTTGCTAGACAGTTCTGGCATTGGGCTGGATCTTTTGGGGGGAAGATTGAGCCTGTGTGCCCATCATCCTGGGTGGAGGACCCCATTAAGGAGCTTGGGTTACAGAGGCATGCCCAGCTTGGGAGCTCCTGGCTTCTCATCCCCAGGTGGCAGTGGGATCACACAGTTGCTTGTGCCATCCCAAGTTCTTCCCTTCAGCAAGCAGGCTGAGGGAAGGGTTTTTCACACTGGGTAGCAGGTGTGTCACTTGATGCCTTGGATCCCTTGCCCTATGCCAAGCAAAACCTTTGCAGCTGTAACCAAAATGAAGTTGTGGCCTGTTATCTCACACATAGTGTTGTTTCAGTTATTCTGCCCAGCACCCAGCCACCCACTCATTGCCCAGGGGAAAAGAGCATGGGGTTGCCAGGGCCCCTGTCCAGGTGTGGTTTCCCCCAATTATGTGGGCTCCTCCCCACCCACAAATACCCCAAAAAGTAGTACAGTGACATCACATGGAAGTGACATCATTGCGCTGCCAACATCGGAGGGTGATGCTCTAGTTTTTGGGCAAAACTCTGTGGTAAAAGCAGCTGCAAACTATAGAGTTTTGCCCAAAAACTAGAGTGTCACCCCGACGTCAGTGACATGATGATGTCACTTCTGGGCGATGTCATCGCACCATGTATGCTGGACAGGATCCTTGGATCCCCCGCCAGCAGAAAGGTAGGACCTGGCACCCCTAAAAGAGCAAAGACTGTCTTGTTTGAGCTGCTCCATAGAATAGCTCAGAAATATTTCAAAAACTCTAAATGTTGGTTACCTACATGTGCATTGCTGGGGGGAGCACGTAGGAGGAAGTATTTTGTGACACAAACGGGCACAATAGGCCTTTTCACAGGCAGAAATTCTGTTGTGCAAGACTGTTAACTGATTAGTGTCTGCCATTATCAGTTGTGCTGAAGTAAAATACAATGGGAGTTGAAATGGCTCTTGAGCAAACTAAGCTGAGTGGCCTCCAAGCTAGAGCTGCAGGCCACCCAACTCAGCAGCACCAGCAATGGACATTGCTTTGTCCACTGCTTCCTCCAGAAACTGTCATACAGTGTGGCAGGAGGCATTCGGTAAGTTGATATCAATCATCTAAGAGAAGTGGCCCTCGAAGCCGTGGCAGAGGTTCTGGAGCTTGGACACACCTGCAGCCCTTTAGAACAGCAACCCACTAGGAAATTTCTCTGTAAGTTAAATGGCCAGTCTGCGCAGTTCTGTAAAAGCTGTACATGTTTCCTCAATGGGAGCTGATTGGTAGGTCTGATAAGTGAAGGGAGGGAAAAGTGTGTCTCCATAAAAAAAAGATCAGTTTTCAGTTTGTGAGAGAGGCAGGGAGCTGAGAGTTAGCTGAAAGATGAAGCACCTTGGGATGCAGATTCTCTCTGACTAGGATCCAATGTGGGGTAGCTTTGTCTTCATCTATGCAGTACTTCTGAACCTGCAAATAAATACTACAAAATTGACACAAGTCTTCAGTGCTCTCTCACCTCAAAGAAACCAAACCCTGGTAGTATTGCCACTAGAATGTCTTGCTGCTCAAGGGAGAGGGGAATGCGCAAGAATTCAATTGATGGATAAAGACTCTGGCTCTGATATGTGCATGTGTTTTCAGGGCTCTTTTTGTAGAAAAAGCCTAGCAGGAACTCATTAGCATAATAGGCCACACCCAACAGCAGGAACTCATTAGCATATTGGGCCACACCCCTGACAGCACAGCTCATTAGCATATTAGGCCACACCCACATGTTACCAGAAGTGTGGTTATCCAGCCACACCCACTTTTTGCTTGTTATTCTGTTTACCTTGTCTGTTGTCAAAACCCAGGGCCTTTTTTTGTAGCAGGAACTCCTTTGCATGTTAGGTCACACACCCCTAATGTAGCCAATCCTAATGAGTTTCTGCTGTTGGGTGTGGCCTATTATGCTAATGAGTTCCTGCTGGGCGTGGCCAACTTGGGAGCCAGCCGGAACTCCATTCCTGTGCGTTCCTTCCAAAAAATAGCCCTGTGTTTGATGCATGTGCTTGCAAACACAGCTCTACTTGTGCTTGTTATTCATATTTTACATTTTCAAGTATACACTTAAAGTGTTTTGCTTCCCTCCCTGCAACAAAACATGTAAATTGGCCTTTAGCTTAATAAAGACTGATGTTTAGACACAATGATGGATTTATAGAGAATGAAGTTGTGACCAAGAGTGATTAGTTACAGTGCAATGAACTTTATAAACTAGTGGTTTTTGTTTGTTTTGTTTAACTGTAAGAATTGGTTGCATTTGAAATGGCAAACTAAAATTAATGGGGGGGGGGAGAATCTATACCTCTTGTGTTCCTTTGTTCATTTTGTTTGTCTTGAAATATATCATCATTACACACAACTTTCACTGGATTATGACTGAAGGTTTATTATGGGGCAGGATTTGTAAAACTATACAATGACATATTGTAAGTGCCAGTGCTATGCATAATGAAAGGGCTCGCCCTGACTGTAACCCAAACCAAATGAACTTCTTGCTCTCTTTGAAACTGGTCTCCTCCAGAGACAGATCATAATCTTTCTGCTCATATTCCAGATCAAGACACAGAAATTAAGTCTTTCAAGACAAATGCTAACTCATATACTCCCATTCTAGGTAATAAACAGGGTGGGTATTGACTACTTATAAAGCAGCCTTCCCTGTTTGTCAGGAGAGGAAGAAAAAAGAGAGACAACACATCCAAAATTCTGAGAAACCATAAAAGATAGCTAAGATTTCATTTTTTTATTTGTTTCACAACTATTTCAACCTGCTTAAACTTGAGCTCAGAAGTACAGAAAATGATTTACTTAGTACCTGACACATGTAACTCACATGGTTTCTCTTTATGCATTGGCAGCTAAGAAAATCCAGGCCAAACCTGTGGTCTAAACAGGCACTGCTGAAGCTGACTGGAGTTCAATTATTGTTCTTTTATTAAAACAACTTTATGTTTTGGGTCTGCTTGGTTCTTGCAATTTTACATTCCCTATGGCCTTTGTATTATTATTTGCTTCATATATCATCTGCCAGTATCCTAATAACCCTGTATAAATCGATGGTGCGATCTCATTTGGAGTACTGTGTACAGTTCTGGTCACCACACCTCAAAAAAGATATTATAGCATTGGAAAAAGTGCAGAAAAGGGCAACTAGAATGATAAAAGGGTTGGAACACTTTCCCTATGAAGAAAGGTTAAAACACTTGGGGCTCTTCAGCTTGCAGAAATGACGGCTGAGGGGTGACATGATCGAGGTTTATAAGATTATGCATGGGATAGAGCAGGTAGAGAAAGGAGTACTTTTCTCCCTTTCTCACAATAAAAGAACTTGTGGGCACTCAATGAAATTGCTGAGCAGTCAGGTTGGAACAGATAAAAGAAGTACTTCTTCACCCAAAGAGTGATTAACACATGGAATTCATTGCAACAGGAGGTGGTGGCGGCTACAAGCATGGACGGCTTCAAGAGGGAATTAGACAAACATATGGAGCAGAGGTCCATCAGTGCCTATTAGCTGCAAGGTATAGATAGGAACTCTCAGGCTGGGGCAAGTGATGCTCTGTATTCTTGGTGCTTGGGTGGGGGCAACAGTGGGAGGGCTTCTAGTGTCCTGGCCCCACTGGTGGACCTCCTGATTGCACCTGGTATTTTTGGCTACTGTGTGACAGAGTGTTGGGCCATTGGCTTGATCCAACATTGGCTTCTCTTATGTCCTTATGTTCTTTTATGACTGGCTACATCTACACATGGTTTAATATTAAGGTTGCCAGATCCAGTTTGGGAAAGTCCTGGAGATTTGGGGATGGAGCCTGGGGAGGACAGGGACTTCAATGGGGCACAATGCCATAGAACCCCCCCTCCAAAGCAGCGATTTTCTCCAGGGGAACTGATTTCTGTAGTTTGGAGAAGAGCTGTAATTCCAGGGGATCCCCAGCCCCCCCTTGGAGGTTGGCATCCCCTTTTAATATTGTGGTGTATTAATAATTCCTTTTTTGTGTGGACAAGGCAATTCATTTGTGAATGAATACTATATCACAATGACATGTTTAGAGCATGTTGCTTTCATGAAGCCCTTCTGAGGAAGATTATGATAGTTACTGCTACATTTCTGAAAACAAAACAGTGCTGATATGTGCTGGTTTTTCCAATTTTAACAGAAACATTTGCTATAAATATTAGACACAACAATGAGAAAAGGAGGGGCTATTCATGCAGATGACCTTTACTGTATAATAATCTGACACATGCACAAAGTACAGCTTTGTAATTAAATGAGGTAATTAGTACACAGAGAGGCCAAGCATGTGGTGACTACAAGGTGAACAGAAGAAGTCAGGAGATAAATCTGGCAAAAAAGGATATCAGTCAGTCTTAACTGGAGCATTCAAACTGAGAATTAGCATTGTGTCATTTTATATCCTATAATCCATCTTGAGTCTCAGAGAGAAAGGTGGAGTATAAATAAAATAAGTCAATAAATACCATAAGAATGTGTTTATTAACCATTCCCTATTATTTTTTTAAAAATATTATCATCTTGTTTGGGGATTGCCTTTTGGAAAAGGAAGTTCCACCCAGTCTGTTTGATAAATTGTTAGCTGAATGGCATCATTATGGGCACAATTCAAAGTGCCAGTTCTTACCATTAAGCCCCTTTACATCCACCTCCCCCTGTACTGCCCGTCCAGATAAAATCCTCTTTCCATGACTGGCTTTTTGTGTCTGGGGGAAGGATGGGATATGAATGCATTAGATTATATTTGCATCTAATCTGAATTTAAAAAGATGTTTTATTCATAATATGAATGTTTTCTTCATGTTCTAAATATTTTCGGTAATACCAGCTAGTGCCTTTTATAGTTGCAGTGTGCTCAACTGTTGGTTATTGCTCTGAATTTTATGATATGAGAGAACATTGTACTAGCATAAATTGAAAGAAAACTATAATCTCTAATTTAGCAGGAAAGAAGAAACCCCCATTTTAGACTGGAAACAGATGTGATGAAGTCTTGGCAACAATTTGCAAATTAAAGGGGAGAATTATTTTTCTTCCACAGCTGGAAAAGAATTTGCAAGGAAAAAAATTCTTGTCAGGTACTCATAGTTACAAAAATACTAGTTTGGGGATGTGTACTAGGTCAGAGAGTGAGGCCTCAGTGAATGAAGGAGGCACTGTGGAAGGTGAAAATATACCACAAAGTCTATTAGTTGGGAATGGAAAGGAAAGAGAGAAAATGGGGTTCTAATGCTTGAGAGACCTGCACACACCCACTTCGAATGCTCTCTGCTCCTTACCATGAGTTTAAGTTTTTAATGTTGAAGTGATGGATGTCTGACTTTGCGGAAATGGGTTAGCAAGGTCCTTTCAAGAGGTAACAATTTTCCTGTGATTTAAATACAGTATGGTTTCCTCTTCAGTGTGCATAGCATGTGTGCATAGCACACATTTCCCCCAGATTGATTTCGGTTAGAGGAGTATTGAATTGAGCAAAAAATCATGTTTTTGTGCTGTGGAAAATGGTTAAATCAAGATGCAATTATAGCCTTTGGACTGTGACTGTGCATATGACTCCGGTATAGTTTGAGATGTCCTATCTGATAACAGAAATATAATTTCCCCGATTCAAGTTATTCAAATTTGTCAAACCATTTTTGTGAACCTGTTGAGTTGAGAGGTTCTGTTAATATTTGAAAGTGTCTTAGCTTTGCAGGGGAACATAACTTTTTTTTTAAAGGAAAGAGACACACCAGTAAAGCACCCTGGGGCAGAGATAGGATACCAGACAGTTAGTGCTCATACCTCCTTTGCAAAAGAGATTAAAACAAGGAAAGGTACAATGTAAGAGATTGTGAAGTAAGAAACTTGTGGTGTCCTCGCTTATTGGGGATACGGTTTTACCTTTAAAACACTCTCTGTGTACCTAAACTTGGTAGATTTCTGCTGCCACCAGGAATTAAAATTCCAAATCTCTCTCTCTTGGTAGAATGATCTAGGGTCTGGGCACTTCAGAGTACTAGGTGGCCCTGAGGAAGCACTATTCTCATTTCTGGGATAAGTTTAAGCAAAAAATGATTTATTTAATAAAGAACAAAATAGGTTTCTGGTTATTTTGAACTGTTGCTGCTGAAAGGAACTTATAAATATAACTGGCAAAGCTTGGTGTCACAGTCTCTCAAACTCCCAAACCTCCACTCTGACAGGTGTAGACACTCAGTCTAATCTCTCTGTCTCATAAATATATAGCCACACAGCCTGAACTCTTTGTCTTATTCACACAGGGTGATTTCTCACAAGCACTGCTCTGCGTTCACTCTTCTCTTTGGCCTGATGGTACGTGTCAATTTCACACAAGCTGCTGCGCGAACGCATTTTGCCCCGCAGCTTCGTGCGATTTCCCCTGCGTCTACTCAATCCTGTTTTTTGAGGATTGAGTAGACGCAGGGAAAATCTTATGAAGCTGCAGGGCAAAATGCAGCCGCACAGCAGCTTGTGTGAAATTGACACGTACCATCGGGGCAAAAGGGAGGAGTGAGTGCGGAGCAGCGCTTGTGGGAAATCACCCACAGAATCGACACAAACCCCCCCCCATAGTCACACAGACTATCCTCTCTTGCCAAACTTTACACAGAATCTCTCTCATAGACACCCTTCTTCCCACACTCTCAGTCATCAGCCAGTCACTTCACACTTGTCTCCCTCTATCACTCTTCTTACAGTAGTGCAGTCAAACTAAACATTTAAAGAAACACACACAACAAAACATGAAATCATTACAGACCTAAACCTGGAAATAGCTTTTCCCAACATCTTTACTACATCTGGAACCATGACTAAGATGGGTGCATATATCACTTTTAAACCTACATTTGGATTTTTGGAGAGATATCATGTCAGTGGTTGTTGAACAAGCTTTCCAGTTTGCTTCTCCAGAGCAGCTTTGAGTATCAAAATTGTGACTATCACAGGAGCATTTTGAGAAGTGGGATATTACTGGTTTCATCCATAAGCTTTTGATATTTTTTAGAAGAAATTGTTATCAAGTTGTGTTTCAGTTTCCCTGCAAAGGTGACATACCTGGAGGGTTTTTTCCTTTTTACAACACATTGGATCAGCAGGGAGATCATCCAGGTAACCTTTATAGTTGAGTGGGAATGTGAATACAATTGTCCTAGAATGAGTGACTATACCACATAGTCTACAAGAAGAACCTGCACCACAACTGTACATACACACCTCTAAGTAGGTATAGAAGACACCTCTAAGTAGGTATACACACATTTACTATTGCTCCTAGAGAGGGAGTCAATGGGTGCAGTTCAGACAGCCTGCCGGGAGCAGTTTGAACTGCTCCAGTTCCAAGTGGACTAATTTGATCCGGGGCAAGCGAGGTCACACTCACCTCCCTCACAGCGCAACACATCGCTCCTGGGTGTCCACATTAGGCACGCAGCAGCCCGTGTCGGCGGTTTTTAAATTATTTTTTTACATTTTGCACATGCGGATAGACAGCCATCCACAGATTTGAGATCTTTGCGCAGGCACAGAACACCCTATCCCAAAAAGCATGCCCTGAAGGAACACTGCCCTTTAAACTTTTACAGTAAAACTGGCCTCCGTGAGGTCCCGGACTCGTCCGAAGCCTAAAACTAATAACTTTAAAAAAAAAAATTAACACAGGGGCAAACCTTCTACCAAGCTTATCGCGGAGGCTAAAAAAAAAAAAATGGCGGGCAAAAAGCAGAAACCTCGGGCTTTCCAGCGGAAGTGGCAGAGAGCAACCAGACAGGGAAAATGCAGCTAGAACCGGAGCACTCAGAAAAACACCACTTGGGTACCTAGTGGCAAACTACACTGGTTTAAAGGGTGTTTGCGATGGTTGGCAACGATTAGGGACGGAAGGCAGATATTGTGCGTGTGATCGCGCGTAAGTACTCAGTTTCTAACTGGCTTCTATACCCGCTTAAATGCCCCGTCTGAACGCACCCAATGATTGGGTTGCACCAGTTGACACAAATATATTTTAGTGTAGGATACCACAACAAAAACAAACTACATGATCTATAATGGCTTGATTGCCATGCCTATTATCAAGAGCTTTGGAAAGCACAATATCATGCGAATGTGGCAAATTATTTGTTTAAGGTTTCCTCAAGAAAGGGAGCCATGACAATTAAACCAGTGTAAAGGTTGGTGGTAGACAGGCCCATGATTTTTATTCAGATTGCAAAAGCCAAATGAATATCATTTGGGGTATGTGTGTGTGAGGAGGTTTCTTGCTACAAAGGGATTTTCCAGATAATTTTCATTCTATTTTTTCTTTTCTTAGAGGGAGCTCCAGATGTGAACATGTCTGTTTCATAAGGTGATGTGATATAACGTCATATTTAAAGGACTGGTTCTCCAACACCAGACTCCATGTCATGGTAACAGCAGCTTGCCAGCAGGGATTTCTCAATTGTAAAAGAACTGTTTCAGCTGGAAAAGGTATATTTGATGGAGTGAATTCCCTCCCTGGGAATTAATTCCAGAGTCTATATGTATAATAATCACAACAGTAATTGTCAGACCCCCAATGATGAAAAATTAAAAAACAAATAAATATGCAGGGTTTCACATTGTTCCATGAGTACTATCCATGTGGTCGCTGGCCTTGAGATTTTGGGGTTTTGTATAGCAAATACCTGCAATGGTTTGTGTTCAATACTATTTACACAACAGTTTTCAGAGAGTTCCCGGTGTCCTGTTGTCTCTTTCCCACACAGCTCGGATATCTTGGACCAGAAATCTAATAACATTTCATAGAGCGTGTTTGAGTTTATTTGAGTTTATATTGTCACCCGGGCAACAGCTGTTTGCATGGAATGTTATTTATTTACCATTGCTTCTTTAAAATAACACAACCTGCCCTTTCCCTATGGCTTACACATTTGATTAGAATGGAGCACAGTGAAATATTAAAATACTTACCTTGACTGATCAGAAACAAAGAAAAATACATATTCAGCTCATATATTAAGATGTGTATTACTGTTATATGCATCCACAACACCTCATTGTATGGGACTGGGAAGGAGTGGTGGAAATCTTATCTAGGAAGGGGCTATTGTAACAGTAAATCTCTTCTCCAGTTTGGGGCTAGGATGGTGCTGTTCAGTAGAATAACAAGCCAAACCAATCATGAAAATGCAGACTACGGCCCCGGTCACACTGGGGGGAAAGGTGCGGCTGAAGTGCAGCTTTTTTGAGCCATATCAAAGGAGACGTGCGGCGGCAGGATCAGACAGATCCCCCAAGCCGACATGCAGTTGCTCCCCGGCACAATCAGATGCTGGGGGGGGGGAAAGCCACAGATCAGTGAGCGAGGCAGCCTGCTGCGCATGTGCGCGCCTGCGCAGTTTGGCCGGGGCCCTCGGATGCTGCCGGAGATGGGCACGCCGGCGATCCCATGGCCACCCCGGCTGTGGATTTTCAGGTAAGTAGTAGTGTTTTCTAGGGGTTTTTTGATGCGCAGTTTCGCCCGGAAGGGAGGGATCGGGGACGGGCATGCTCCACTTCCCAGATGTTGCGGTATGATCGCGCCCATTTGATGCACCCTCGATCCGTCCCTCTCGTGTGGCAAATCCTCCCGTGTGACCGGGGCCTACCATAAGCATATTTTGAGACTTTTCTGGTACAAAATGAACTGGGTTATGTTAAATAGCCTTACTTTTATTATGTATGGACATTAGATACTGCCCTGACTTGGATGACCCAGGCCCCCAAAGTCCCCTGCTGGGGGTGGAAAATGGACTTGACAACCCTAGTTGTGATTCAAAGTTTGGTACAGGCTTCAGATGAGGCCTATTTGTGACTTAAACAGAGTTCAAAACTACTCTGCTGAGAAAGAACACATTGATCTTGTGAAGTGTAGATAACACAGCTGCGATGGGATTCTGGGAAGCTTGGTACTGTCTTCCCCAATTAGCTGCATTCCTTCCAGTTAGTCCCTGATTTGCACCTGTGGGAGAGAAGAAGAGATTGGATTTATACCCTGCCCTTCACTACCCGAAGGAGTCTCAGAGAGGCTTACAGTCTCCTTTCCCTTCCCTTTCCCATAGGGTTGCCAGGTCTGGGTTGGAAAATACCTGGAGACTTTGGGGGTGGATCCAGGAGAGGGTGGGGTTTGGGAAGGGGAGGGGCCTCAGCATGGTACAATGCCATACAGTCCACCCTTCAAAACAGCCATTTTCTCCAGGGGAGCTGATCTCTGTCAGCTGGAGATCAGCTGTAAAAGCGGGAGATCCCCAGGCCCTACCTGGAAGCTGGCAAGCCTACTTCCCCACAACACACACTCTGTGAGTTAAGTGGGGCTGAGAGAGCTCTTTCGAGGACTGCCCTTGAGTGAATAGCTCTGAAAGAACTTATGACTGACTCAAGGTCACACCAGCAGCTGCATGTGGAAGAGTGGGAAATCAAACCCAGTTCTCCCAGATTAGAGTCTGTGCTCCTAACCACTACAGTTACCATGGGGCTGAGCCTAGTTGCAGATTGACTCTGTGCCTTCCTCCCAGGTCAGACTTCCACTTAGATCAGCTGTTCAATCATTGGCACAACTCTTTGGCTATGTTTCATCACAAAGAGACCTTATTGATGCAACGGCCTAGTACCACAAGGGTCCCTTTTACTCATAAAGAAGCAGGATTCCAGTTTATTCTCAGCTTGATAATGGCTACCTGAGACCTGGCCATGTAGACATCTTCTCACTCACTTTTGGCTATGTTGGGCACTTGCTTGCATGGGCCATTCAGCTGTGTCCTGTGGTGACTCGGGAGAAGAGCCACTTTGGATGACTGGAATGACCATCTGAGAATGGGTAATATCTTGTAACTTGGAACCGATGTGTAACAGTTTTAGCTAGCCTTTAAACCTCTAGCTTTCTTATTTTATCCTCACAGTCTTTTGTTCTGGTTTGAAGTAATCTTACACCCTAATAATATATATATTTAATTTACTTTTGTGGTTATTTGTGTTCACAGTTCTCAATCTAGATCTATCACCTTGACTGGCAGACCACCTACCAGAGTAACTTGTCTTTTTTGGGAAACTCCTTCTGTGAGCCAACCTCACAGGGTGGACTTTCTGACTGAGAACATGGAGGGTTAGAAGCTTTGCCCTTTGGCTTCTGACTATTGGGTTAGTAAAAAGGGGCTGGTGGCAGACTACCGGACTGGTGTGTGGACAGTCTCACCCCAGGGTTTTGTAATTTTAAGTTGCAGGCCTGTAACTAAAGGCATTTGGCTAGGCTGGGCTAAGTGACCTTTTGACAGGCCCTGGTTAATATTTGGATGGGAGACCACCAAAGAAGTCCAGGGTTGTGATGCAACGGCAGGCAATGGCAAACCACCTCTGGACATCTCTTGCCTTGAAAACCCTATAGGGTCACCATAAGGCAACTGCAATTTGATGGCACTTTTCACCACCACCATTTGGATATTAACTGAACTCTAAATACTTCTTTGTTCAACACTGTTATTGTAACCATCCTGAAGTTAAAATGACAGAATATCAGGAAACATTTTCAAATCATTATTCTTATTTTTGGTTGTTCATAGGATAACAAGGAAACAGTGACTTGGCAGATAAGTAACGGACAATGATATTTACCAGTCAACAAAGTTAAAGACACATCGTACCACCAAAGATAAGGTGCATATTTGCAAAGTTTATGACACTGTAAGGCTTATCACACTGGTGGCGACCCACTGGCTTTGTGGGAGGGCTTTGATTTGACTTCTGTACAAATGCAATGAATCCTGTTTGCTTGCTGTTCTGCTTGCAATCATTTTGCTTGCACACACAGGCATACATGAAGCCAGCAGTGCTTCATGTGTGTGTGGGGGGGACAAATGTCACACCTCTCTATGGCACTAGGCAGTGCTGCTGCTAGTTAGAAACAGTTTACGGGCAGACAGGCAAATAGCCCCACGGGCAAATGCCACACTTATTTCTCTGGAAGTCAGGCAGCTTCTTCCATGCTGTTACAATATGGGTATGCACAACAATCAGTAACACAAGAAAGACAGATAATGGCCAAATAAGATGTAATGCAAGACAGCAGAGATGAGGATGGCTCTAAGATCTCTTGATGTTCAATGTTCCTTAAAAGCAGCCATGGGGAGTAGAGCGATTTTAAAATTCTGGATCCCTCCATGCTGTTTCTCTGATATATAACATCTGCTTTCCAGCTGATTGTGTAGAGGAAGGGAGGATGTGCCTATTTTCACACAAAAACAGTAATCAGGATCAGCCCTGGTAAGCACGTGGATGGCAGACTACTAGGGAAGTCTGGGGTTGGTACACAACAGCAGGTAATGGCAAACCAGCTCTGAATGTGTCTTGCCTTGAAAACCCTATGAGGTTGCCATAAGTTGGCTTCACCTTGGTAGGAAAGGGGGGGGGGAGAGAGAGAGAGAGAGAGAGAGAGAGAGAGGGCATAGATCAGGTTTCCAACTACAGTCAAGCAAAAGATGTCACCTCATAAAAGTATATTTTTCTTACTATTTGACAGCTTTTCCATGTACTGCAAGTGATTGCATGAAATGATGAAATGCTGTCTTGGATAGCAAACTGGCTCCAATTAACTAATGAGGCCCAAGGTCATGATAATAGTTCTAGAAATAGTTCTAGAAACTCCCCATTTCCAGACCTATCCCCAAAGGGAAAAGGGCAATGAATCCTGTTCTTCTAAATATGATTGATGAATGGCTATTATGCTGGACGATGAGAAATGGTTCAAGGGGCTGGAACTCCTACTATAAGGTAGAAAAAAAACTCCACAAATATCAATCATCTTTGAAGAGCTCACAAGACAAGATAAATGCATTCTTCCAAAGTCCCTCTATTCCTTTACTTGGCCATGGGAGAAATCTTCTAGAAGACTCACAAGCTATACAGGCAGACACATTTGTAAACTATCTTAATAAATGAGATTTCATAGTCCCACATTATATGCCATGACAGAGAAATCACATTTTTGCTTCAATTTTAAAAGAGTGGATGTGGAATGGCAGACTTATCTACAAGATTCTTTCCCTTCACTTGTTTTTGCTACCCTTCTGGAAATATCGACTGTTACCCAGCCTCTTTTAACTTAGCAACTTGTCAATATTTTCTTAGTAGATACTGCTTAATTAAGAAGATGAAATGTTGATTAAAGTAGGATATAAATATTAATTCAAAGCTCTCAACACTAAACACAATGACTTATCTTTCATATCCAAAGGTGTGGTAACAATTCTAGTTGGCACATTTTCATAAACAACTATAAAGTAATTAGTTCATGAGATGATTATGTCACCTCTCCTTTGGATGAGACTGCAGAATTTGCAGGGATATTGGTACTAATTTTCAGTGCAGCTGAAGGCCTGATCATTAGATATTTATTTATTTACTTCGTTTGCAGACTGCTTTTCTCCCCAGTGGGGATCTGTGGAGAAATCCATTCCACTTTGGGATACATCACACTATTGAGAGTTTGGGGGCTACAACCCCCCCACATTCATTCTAAGACACTTCTCTGTCAGTACAAGGGCAGGAAACAGGACTGCAGTTAATTGCTCTCAAGCACCCCCATCCTATTGATGGCTCTCACAAGCACCCAGTATCTATGGCTTGCTGACGCAAATGCTTGTTGCTAGCAGAGAACAATCAAAGGGCCATATAACTTCCTGGCAGAAATGTGTCACCTAGGAGGTAAGGTAACAGAGACTTCTGGGTGCCAAATGCTAAGTTGTATCTCTTTCTGGGAAGGAGAGGAAGAGAAGGGCTAACCAACAAGCGGATGGGAAAACCGTGGAGATAAATTTACTGGACATGCAAGGAACAGGGTCCATTTTGTGCGATTGCATTTGGCAATAACTTGGAGCAAGAAGCTCCCACACCCAGGCTCCACTGTGATGGCTGCCATTACCATGTGGAGCTAACAAAGGACAGGCAGCCTGGGCAAACACTCAAGGTAATGGAGGGTGGAGCTAACAAAGGACAGGCAGCCTGGGTAATGGAGTATTACCATGATCAAATCAAGTCTGAACTCTCACTAGAAGCTAAAATGACTAAACTGAGACTATAATATTTTGATCGCATTATGAAAAGACAGTCACTGAAAAAGACAATAATGCTAGGAAGAACTGAAGGCAGCAGGAAAGAGGAAGAGCCAGGGCTATTTTTGGGCACAGGAATGGAGTTCCGGCTGGCTTCCAATTTGGCCACACCCAGCAGGAACTCATTAGCATAATAGGCCACACCCAACAGCAGGAACTCATTAGGATTGGCTACATTAGGGGTGTGTGGCCTAACATGCAAAGGAGTTCCTGCTACAAAAAAGCCCTGGGTAAACAGAATAAGAAGCAAAAGGTGGGTGTGTCTGGGGTAGCACACTTCTGGTAACATGGAGGTGTGGCCTAATATGCCAATGATTTGTGCTGTCAGGGGTGTGGCCTAATATGCTAATACATTTCTGCTGTTGGGTGTGGCCTATTATGCTAATGAGTTCCTGCTGGGCTTTTTCTACAAAAAAGCCCTGGGAAGAGCCAACATGAGATGGATTGACTCAGTAAAGGAAGTCACATCCCTTGGTTTGAGAGACCTGAGCAAGGCTGTTGATGATTGGATGTTTTGGAAGATATTGATTCATAGGGTTGCTATGAGTTGAAGTGACTTGATGGCACTTGACACACACACAATGGATGACTGATAGAACACTAATTTTAAGAGTAAAAAGCCTACCCTAGAATAACAACAACCAAGATAATAGAGAAGGGACAGAGGAATGCATGTATGCACCGTTGCTTTGCAACCTTGTTTGATCCGGTGTTGTGCAGAGTATGGTGTATGGACATTTTCTTTTTAATAAATATCTTATTTTAAATGCTGTGAGCCTGTTCTCCATAACCATGATAAACTCTGCTTGAACATGTTACTGAAAAGGTGCCAGTGGAAGGGAGGTGGTTGATTGCTAGACTCCCTGAGAGTGCACAAATGTGGTAAGCCATCCCTGCAATGGCTAGTTGAACTGAAAGCAGGAGATGTGGGCACTAGGCAGAGCCTGTAAACAGCAGTGAGAATGGAATGCTTGGAGAGCTGGCCCTCTTACTGTAAATACTCAATGGCAAGCCTGGTGGCAGCATCGGTAGCCAAAGAGAAGTGAGAAATCCCTCCAGGGGTCAGATGAGCTCGGGAGAGTGGTGCATAGCTGTGTGGAGACTTGACTTCTCAGACGACCCAAAGTAGAATAATGCTTGTGGATCAGTGTTCTGCAACAAGATCCAAAGTGGTTAACAGTATTCTCCCCTTCTCCATTTTATCTTCACAACAACCCTGTGAGATAGGATTAGGCTGAGAGTATGTGATTAGTCCAAGGTCACCTAGCAAACTTCAAGGCAGAATGGGGATTTGAACCTGATCTTAGTTTGACACTAGCAACTTCACCATGCAGACTCTCATAGCATATATTTAGGGTTAATACACAGCCCTGTGTGTTTCTTGAGGAGTCACACTAGCTATGATTGGCTGCATTGAGCTCTGATGGCTTCTTTTCCATACTCCAGCCCAAGGAATTATATTGGACTAGCTGACCATAAAGGACTCTCACAGTCCTTCACCAAACAAACAGTACCACAGTCCTTGCAGTTCCTTACTTCCTTCTGTCAATGTTTTCTTATTGTGGATATGTACTTTTAAGAGTACAAAGCCCATGGTGCAGGGCAATTGTCAAAACACATGTGCAAAATCATGCAGAGCTCAAATAACAATCAAACAGTTGAGAAAGCAGTGATTTATTGAAGAATACATGTTATCAGGCAAATTTTAATTTGGTCATTGGATTTTCCATCGCAATCCATTGTTTGTAAAAATAATGAATTTCTACTGCAGGATTTGCACATTAGATACTAATTCTCCTACAAACTAGTCAAACATAAGCAACTTTGATTTCCTCCTTCCCACTTTCACTAGTACCCCTGATTTCATCAAAAGCCCCTGTGATAGACAATAAATAGTTAATGCTTTAACCCAGTCTGAGAGCCTTGAATGACAGGGGATTCAAGTGGAATTCTACAGGTGAGAGTGTCAGTTAGGAGTGGCAATTAAGAATTAACAGTTAACTGGGAAGGAAGACTAAGAGAGTGAAAAGATCAAGGAGGATTCCCATTCAAGCCAGAGGGAAATAGTTCCTAGTAAAGGGTCAAGTGGGAAAGAAGGGATATTGGAACTTGTATGAATGTTCCTGCCTTCACCAACTTAAGTGTCTTGGAGACAAAGAAGATTATGCTAGATTATTGAAGCAGAAACTGTCAAGAAATCTCTCTCCATTTTTAAAGACCCGTCAGTTCAACTGAACAGTAACTTGTTTGTGACAAGTGTATATACCAAGTTATCTCATTCCTATTGCCTATTCACCTCCTAAGTCTAAAACCTGATACCTACTTGACCATTTCCCCTCATAAGTTCAATAAAACAGTTTGTTAGTTTTGAGTTACCATCAGCCTCTCATGTGCCATTATCAAATAAAGCCAAAAGAAGGATTTTTAATCGATCCCTCAGATCCCTAGACTGGGTCAGCATATATTTAAATACACTGAAACAATTGGGTGAATCAGAAAGAAAAACAAAGAAATAAGAAAAGGTGCTGCCCAGCCAGGAAAAAGATAAAGGGATCCAGGGGTGGTGGTGAACTATTACAACCCCTGCCCCCCACATAATTCTGTGTTGTAATGCTTGGATTAGGATTTGGGACATCCAGTTTTAAATCTCCACTCAGCCAAAAAGCTCCATAGGTGACTTTGAACTAGTCACACTCTCTTATTATATCCTTCCTTAAGGATCCTTCCTTGAGGAAAATAAAATAGAGGGGAGAACCATATAGGTAGCCCTGAGCTTCTTGGAGGAACAGTGGGATAAAAATGAAGTAGACAGGCAGATAAAGGGAAAATCAAAGGAGACGTCATGCTTATGTAAGTGGATGTTTTGGCCTTTTGCCTTTAACATGTCATAAATACTTCACTCATTTGTTTTCCCACTACTTTCCTGTTTGCTTTGCCAAACATTACTAGATCCAAAACCTGCTGTGGAACATGGGCCTGTACCATTTTATGGTGATAAAAATGGCACAAATCCAAAATGTCAGCATTATGTTCTACAAGTCTACTTTCTGGTACAGCTGGATTACCAAATTTCCTATCCCTATCATTGAGTGAGATAATTTGATCACCTAGCAAGTATATCATACCTCACAATGGATTATTTTAAGACAGGACAGAAATCATTGCTATCACATTCCATTATCACTTAGAATACTGTTTCCATCACATTAGAGTTCTACAATATTTTTATAAAATGTAGAGCTAATCTTTTCATAACTGCACCAAAGAGCAGCGTGTCGAGTTTTCCTTAAAGCAACACTTTTTGTTTCTGTGGAGAAAAGTTCAAAATCCTGTCTTGCAAACACAAAACCTTCAGAATACTTTTCTAAAAATGCCAAAAGCTTTTGAAAAATAAAAGAAAAAATAAGAGGGATAAAACATTTAACTATATAAAAGCCTTCTTTGAAACAAAGCCTACATTTTTATGTCTATGATGGACTACCTTTTTTCCACCCCCCTTATTGCACTCCCGCTTTCAGGGTACATATTCAAGATCACATGCAGATTACTTACCTTAAAAACCTTTTAACAACATGGCCAAGTGCCAGTATAATGTTCCTGATATACTTATAGGATCGCACCATGGGAATGTAAGATACACACACTCCCGCCTTCCTCCTCCTTCCCCAGGGTGACCTTTAGGGTTGCCAACTCTGGGTTGGGAAATTCCTGGAGATTCAGGGGTGGAACTTGGGGAAGAGTTTGAGGAGGAGAGAGACTTCAGCAATGTATAATGGCGTAGAATCCACCCTCAAAAGCAGTCATTTTCTCTAGAGCAACTGCTCTCTCCAGTCTGGAGATAAGCTGTAATTCTGGGAAATCTCCAGGCCCCACATAGAGGTTTGCAACCATAGTTCTGGTTTGCCTCTAATCGGGCATAGTGTTAAAATCAGGAAATGTAACACTAGCTGTGGGTAACTTCAAAAAGGGAGGGAGGGGAAGATTCATGCTGGGAAATGGAAAAGAGGAGGAAGTAGGAAGTATGTGACCCTATAGCATATTTCAGTTTCCTGTGGTTAGCAGATCAGTAATATGACATCTGTAGCGGGCCTTCTCATAGTCATAGTAAGGCTCATAATGATACGGATTCCCACACATAGTGGGAACAATGGCTTGTGCTCATTGTACATATATCCCTCCACCAAAAATATGGAACTCAACACTGTTCTAAAAATCTAACTATTGAGACAATTTGTAATGGAATTTCAACTGAGACCTCCATAGAAAATGAAATGTATGCAAGTGTTTTACAAGATAATGAGAAAATTAGAAACATTAAACCAGTCAAATATTATTGGCTTGGGATTTTCACAGTACCCCTTTCAAATATGTCAGAATATCCTATTATTGGCTTGCATCCTATCACTCCACTCAGCTAAGTATGGCGCCTTCCTCCAGCAGAAGGAACCTGAATAAAAGCCTGCTCTGCCAGAGCAAGAGCTTCGTGCCTCACAGGAAACCCTTTTCAGCTGTTGGAAGGATTTTCCTCTGAGCAGAGTGTGTGGTATTGGCTGGAAGTCAATATTCTCGAAAGGATATTTCTAAATTTTGAGAATGCTATTATAGCAGATGGAGAAATTATCCCAAAACTTATGGGTTAAATTGTACAGTTGGCTTTCATGGCTTGCTGTGGAGTTATCAAAATGAGTGAGAGGATATGTAGGGGGAAAGTATATATTCTATTACTACAAAAAAAATGGAAATAGCTTTCCTTTGCTCTGCATTGGACATTAATCGAAAGTGTTGGCAAGGCACTGCATACACACTCAGCACTTTGCTGTGCTTTATTTGTGTTATAAAAGAATTTGCTACGTTGGGATTCTGCCAATTGTGAACAACACCCAGAGGTTTCCCCTCCCCATATTTGGAGAAAAACACATATATGAAATAAAAGCTGAGGGAATGAGAAAGAAGCAGTCAGCTAACCAAATACACGCAGCGTAGATGCTTTCATAGCAACAGGCTGAGTGATAACAACCTACAATGGGTGCTGTGCAGCCATACTGCTTTCTGGGACATCAGGATGCAGCATGGCTCCAGCCTCCAATAGGGCCTTGTCAAAATGGTCCCCTCTCCCACCAGCTGTCTCTACACTTGGCACATACCAGTTGTAG
The DNA here is from genome assembly GCF_001447785.1 of Gekko japonicus. Lineage (NCBI taxonomy): Eukaryota > Metazoa > Chordata > Lepidosauria > Squamata > Gekkonidae > Gekko > Gekko japonicus. The sequence continues at coordinate 92,220 of NW_015167534.1, read as the reverse complement.
TGGAGGCTCTCTCAGGCCTCACAGTTAACATCCTTTCTTGGGCCCTGCAAATGTCTGTCATCCAGCGTCTGTCAGAAGTAGGCCGTATGCTGGGCCCAGGGAAAGGGCAAGCTGCTGGGTGCTGGTGGCAAGTTGCAGGAGACCCTTAGCTCCAATGAACTAGCACCACCAGTAAGTTGCAGTGCACTGGGAAGAAAGGTGGCACAACAAGCAGCTACTGCGGGAGGGTAAAATTACAACAGGGCTCTGCCTGAGCCTGAGAGCCAAACTATACATTATGATTTTTAAAGAGTTGGATACAGGTTGTGTTTTTTTAGAAGCCTTTCCCCACAGCTGCTGTGTAGCTGCGAAAAACCCGAGTTGGACCCTGGGAACTTGGACTCATCTATTTAAAAATCATAACATGTATTCCATCTCTGAGTGCAGGATTTCTCCCTACCAAAAAGCAGCAGCAAAAAACACTTTCCTGAGACTGCGGAAATGAGGGGAAGAATGGTCTGGTTTCTATCCGTGACTAAAGGACTAAAATACAATCGTAAAGGTGAAGATCGATCTGGCCCAGCCTTCAGACTGAGAATGAACAGCTGCAGCAATCTTGCTTCTTTCTCCCTGTCAACAAGAACTTTGCTCAAACTCCGAGACTTCAGAAGTAAGAGGAAGCCCAGTCTGTCCTTTGGAAAACACTAGAAGCAGGGCTCTTTTTGTAGAAAAAGCCCAGCAGGAACTCATTAGCATAATAGGCCACACCCAACAGCAGGAACTCATTAGCATATTAGGCCATGCCCCTGCCAGCACAGCTCATTAGCACATTAGGCTGCACCCCCATGTTACCAGAAGTGTGATCATCCAACCACACCCACCTTTTGCTTGTTATTCTGTTTACCTTGTTTGTTGTCAAAACGCAGGGCTCTTTTTGTAGCAGGAACTCCTTTGCATGTCAGGCCACACGCCCCTAACGTAGCCAATCCTAATGAGTTCCTGCTGTTGGGTGTGGCCTATTATGCTAATGAGTTCCTGCTGGGCGTGGCCAACTTGGGAGCCAGCTGGAACTCCGTTCCTGTGCGTTCCTGTCCAAAAATAGCCCTGACTAGAAGGAGTGTTTCCAACTCTGGGTTAGGTAATTCCTGGAAATTTGGGAGCAGGGGAGGGCAGGGTTTTGGGAAGGAAGGGAGCTTAGCACGAATGTGATGCCACAGAGCCCACCCTCTGAAACTGCCATTTTCTCCAGGGGAATGATCTCTGTAGTGTGGAGATTGGATGTAATTCTGGGAGAACTGCCGGAGCTCTAGCCAGAAACATACAAGATAGTCACCCCATCTCCATCCGTGCAAGAACACCCATGAGAGACTGGCATAGCACCAACCAGAGAAAAATTCCAGTGTCATTCTGACAGCATCAAGCCAATCTCCCTTCTCTTCTCTCTGCTCTCCTATTGTATCTTGCCTTTTTAGTTTGTAAGTCAGAGGGCGGGTCCTGTCTTGTTCTACTGCATTGCAAGACAATTGTCAGAAAAGACAGCTATCGATACCCCAACAAACAAACAAACATTGAACCATAGCAGCTTATGCTGTGTTAGTAAAATCCTTTAACATTTATACTGGATTATAAGAAGGCCCAATTTATTTAAATAATTTCCTTACCACATTATTAAATTGGCTTGCTTTCTGCTTGGTTTTATGCTGGTCATGTTTTGTCAGTGAAATTTGCATCGAAAAGTTCAAGTATTCCCTGTTCAATAGAAGTTGCCAAGTGCTCATCGCTGTGCGTATCGTGGATGTGCTTAGAAAATGAATATTCTGGGAGCTGTCTTGAGGCTCCATTTTCAGGACAGGTGATAGATTTGAAATACAAAACAACACAAGAAAGCTGGGATGGAGCCAATTACCACATGACATAGCAGTCTTGAGGTAATGGCTGAATTAATACACCATATGAAGACAGTGATCGTTTTGATCTTAATCATCTGTTGCCATGATGGCACAGGCAAATGGAATAAGCTCATGTAGCTCCTTGCATTTGATGCAAGGAGGGTGTGACGGATCTTTTCCTGTCAGTGTTGCACTAATACAGTTGAGACCAAAAACAACGTCAGAGTATTGAAATCTGTCCACTGCTAGAACTGCTTTTCATTGGTTCCATTTCTGTAGGATAAAACAACTTCGCCCATCTTCTCATATGGAGATGGTGGCTATTGTCAGAGAAAAAGCACAGCCTCCCAGCTGGATCCACATGATGTCCAAGTTCAAATCGGCACAAAGTTACACTTTAGCAGACCAGATTTAAGAAATGATCTTGGTGCTTCTTTGCTGGGTCACCTACCCTTCAGATTTTTTTTGGGGGGGGGGCATCAAGTTGCAGCCAACTTATGGTGACCCTGTGGGGTTTTCAAGGGAAGAGACATCCAGAAGTAGTTTACCTGCCTGCCTCCATGTTATAACCCTGGTATTCCTTGGAGGTCTCCCATCCAAATACTGACCAGGTCAGTCCTGCTTAGCTTTCAATATCTGACAATATCAGGCTAACTGGGCTATCCAGGTCAGGGCACCTTTCAGATTTTGCCTGCCTAAACTATCCAAACACATGGATTGCATGTATAATAAGGCATATGAAGAGGATCTGCTGAGGAGGTCCCCCCCCCCGTTGCTCTGCCTGTCTTGAATTCATTGTTCTATATATTTGCAGAAATATGTTTGCCACAATTCTGAAATATGCCCCATGTATATAAAGTCTGATGAGAATGTGAAAATCCCCTCCTTCCCATTTGGGGGCTGATCAATGCCCACATATCATTTTCCCATGGAACGGGGTTCCTTCAAATGCATTTCCTCTGGCTGTTAAAGCAAACTGCTACACGGTCAATATTTGCCCATAATTTTACAACTTAATAACTAGGTTATAGCATTAAACTATCCTGGGTGTCATAGGCCTTTTTTTTTTTTTTGCAATGCTACATACCACATCTTTGAATGCCATTAAATGCCTTAAAGTCCACCTGTCAGAAAGGCATTTTTTAGTAAAATTTATTAAACAAACTTTTTTCCGTTTAATGACATAATGCTGTTGAGTTCCTCTTTTATAAAAATGCCACATATGCCAGAATCAATTTAATAGCTGTTTTTTTGGCAATTTCACATCACATTTAAGCCTCATATGGAAATCAGTTCATAGCTTGAAACCCATCAGGGACATGGAAATTATGCTGCTATTTCACTTGCACTTTCCCTTATTTCTTTTATAGTTGTGGAAAAAATGCTACACAGTAATTTCCCCCTTTCCTCCCTCTGCCTTTTATTAGAAGGTAAGGTTGGTCCTTACTTTAGGCCAGCAAAAGAAAAGAAAAATGACAATAAATTGGCAGCTAGTTCTTCACTTGAGGCCTTCTCCCAGGAAAATGTGCATAGGAGATCTACCTAGGAATTGTATTCCTTAATGTCTTATTTAGTCTAAGAGCCTATGGGATTTCCAGAGGACACAGACTGTGGTCAGTACAGGCATAGCACAGAAACTGGCCAACCTTTCTTTCTTCAGTCCCTTCCCCTCTACAAGCTCACGAAAGCTCTCTACTTCTCCTGCCCCTTTTGCACATGGTAGTCTGGTTTTATCTCGCCCAACTACCCTGAGAAATTGAGAGACAGCACATACACAACAACACCCAGCAAGTGTCGCTCATTTGAATCTGGGCTTTCTACAACTAATCCTCATGCTTACTACACTGCCTTTACTTTCAATTTTGCTTATCCCGAGTGAGTGAGAAGCCTCCCATCACACATCTCAATGACATCTAGGTATAGCCCCACGAACAGATGATGAAGCAGTTTGTGACACTGTACAGTCTACTCTCCCTGTAATGACTACAGATGCATGAGGTTGTTCAGCTGAAAACATCCTCTAGAAACCTGCAGAGCGGCTATGTTAAGTTTGAATACAGCTGAGTGGTAGCATCACCACCACCCAAATGGTACCATTAGGCAACTACTTCATAACAGACTGTGCCAATGTTGGTCCCTCAAGTTTCTGTGCCAGTGATGGTCCCTTAAGTGAAAATAGTAGATAGCAACAAGCCCTGAGTAGCTGAAGGAAAAGAAAAAGTACCGGAAGGCTAATGATGGCCCCAGTCACATGGGCCGGATAACATGGGGAGGAGGAGGGGCTTTTTGCACCGCTGCAATTAGGGCCGCTATAACGCAATCCCACGCATCGGCGGAATGCCACGGTTCCTTCCCTCAGCACCTGAGCATCAACGAGGGGCCGGAGGGAAAAGCCGTGACCGGCGCGATCACACCGAGGGACTCCGGAGGCAGCCCGTGGCAAACCGGTTGCTAGTACCTTCGAGCAGGTAGTTTTTAATCATGCATTTTTGGTGGTACATTACGGGTTTGTCACGGGTGCGCTCCACTTCCCAGATGTTGCAGTGTGATCGCGCCCGGATAATCCGCCATGCAATCGTCGCTCTCCCATGGCAAATCCTCTGTGTGAACAGGGCTGATGAGGCATAAACTTACAGGATGTTTGTGTAAAGGAAGGAAGGAAAGACAATGGAAAAGGCTGAGAAGAGATTTTTAAAAGATTACTATAACCAGGTACTGTTATGTATTTGCTTATGTGTTATGCTATGTAATCTACACCGGTGCTTCAGGCACAAGCTCCATTGACTCTCAGGTATTCTAAACCCTATAGTCGGATTGGTCGCTGTTGTGTAACAGACCAATCTGGAAAGACTCTGAACTTCGGCGGGAACGAATCCCATTGTTTCTAAGCTCTCAATTGTAATTGGTCATTACTGTGTTAGGGGGTGTGGTTTTCCCTGGTTCAAAATGTATAAAGTTACATCATTCTTAAGTGTTGTTGCTGTGTTGCTGTGTTCTGAGCTGAATAAATAAATCACTGTTTTGGAAACGCTGCCTCAATCTCAGTATATAACAGGTACCAACTGCCCAAAATTCAGACCAGAGGAGGACTTATCTTATCATGCAAATAGTGCTCATGCAAGTGGTTTATTTGCTTCAGTTGCAAGGATCCGGGAGACCCAAGGTTCAGATTTTCACTCTGCAATGGAAGCTTCCTGGGCAACCTTGGTCAAGCCACACCCACCCAGCCAAGTCTACCTCAGACAGTTGTTGTAAGAATAAAAGAAAGGAGAGGAGAACAATGTAAACTACCTTAAGTCCCCAGCAGGGAGAAAGATGGGGTATAAAAGAAGTTGATACATAAATAATAAAATGACCTGTATTATATTGGAGAAGAAGACTAATGGAAGAGATTTGAGAAGCCATAATCAGAAAATAATTGTACATATCATTGTGATGCTGGTGAATAGATATTGGAATATGCTACAATTTTCAAGTGCATGTAATCAGAGCAAAACATTACCTCTGCCTGCCATGCATAAGAATAGGATTGCTTCCTCCATTTAGAGGAATGAAGAATGATGCAGAGGTGTGGCTGTCTGAATGGGATGAGCCAGTTGCAGAAGGTGACTGAGGAATATTTTGGTTTCCATTACTAGACTAGCAGCAGGTAAGCTTTTTGTCAGCTCTGTGCTGTGGCATGTAAATTGGTCATACTAAGCAGGTTGAGCTTGGGTCTTTGGGAAAAGGAGACATGGGGAACAGTTGCTGAGACACCCCCCCCCCCAGCTCTGGAGTGGTAAAGCCTACTAGTTATGATCTGCCTCTCAAGTCCTTCTCTTCAGAGGTGAGGTGGGTAGCAACCAGTGACGGGGCATTTTCTGCGGTGGCACCTCACCCCTGGAATGCCCTCCCCCTTGTAGCTCACCTGGTATTTATTTTACTTTTCTTTAGATACCAGCCTTTTTTAAAATGAGTTTTATCTTGCTAGCTTTTTCATGGTCTGTTTCTGCTTTATGAATAGTTTTATGCTGTTTATGTACAATGGCTTGTTCCTAAAAGCTTGTTGTTAGTATTTTGATGTGGTTTTAATTGTAAGCCAACTCAAACCAATTAATTGCAGCATGAAGGGATGGGGGCTAGGAAGCCAGCCCTTGGGTGCTCAGTGCCCCCCAAGCATACTGGCAAAGGGAATCATGATGCTAACAGAACTTTCACTGTTTATCTTGAAGGTGTGTGGGTGGTAAATAGCAAGGAAGAGCAATGATCCTGATCCAAGGCATCAAATTGCCTGATGCAAAGCAAGGAGCTGGAAACCCTTTCCAAGCTCTAACCATCATAAAAGGAATATCCTGCATTAAGGCAAAGTGAATTTTCTAAACTAGCTCCTACATTTCAGATATGTAATACATCTGAGTTTGACCCAATTGCTGTGTCTTGGGTTTTTATGACAGGGGCAGGGGGCATGTACAGTAAACATTTTTTGTTGTTGTTCACAGACTCAGCCACTACATAATAATAATAGGCCCCGTTCACACGCGGAAGTAGCTGCGGGAGAGTCACGGGTGGTGGGCGGATTATTCGGGTGCAATCACATCTGGCAAGTGGAGCGCACCCACAGCCAACCTGTGGCTTCCCGCGGAAAACGTGGAGTTAAAAACTACCTGCTTCGATGTAGTATTTTCCAGTTACTGCGTGGCATGGGTGGGCATCTGATCGGAGACACACTGGTAGCCCGTCGCATCCAGCAGCCGTCCGCATCGGGCGCATGCGCACCAACGCAGTTCTGCTGTGTTTTTGCTGTGTTGCCTCGCTGGTCTGATTGGCTGCTGACAGCCAGAGGACGGAGCTGCGGGGGAACGTGAGATCGTCCCATCGTGCTTCTTTTTTTTCCACAGCTCAAAGCCTCCATTCCCCTGCGGATTATCTGGCCCATGTGACCATAGTAAGTCTTTTATTGCCCAGTCAAGTGTTCAGAATGCTACCTCAGGAATCTTTACAACATCCCTGTTATATCTTTTTTGGAGAGAGAGGGCTGAATCTGCGGACATGGGTGGGGCCCTCTAGTTCACAGGTCAAAGTCTGGACCACTGGTACATCCAGGAAATCCAAGGTCAGGGTTCAACTGAAAGAAAACGTGGATGCCAAGAAGAGGGATGAGGAAAGAATGATATACTTTTTCAGTGATCACAGATAGAGATGTACCAGGATTTGACCACAGACTGAAGACAGAGAGCAAAAAAAGAGAGGATAGTAGAAAGAAAACCAGTGTTAGATTCCAAGCAATAAGTTAGATGCTGATGTTTGCCATAAAAACAAAACCGAATGTATGTTTAAGAGCAAAGTTGTGAACTTCAGTTTTGTTCCATTGCCTAAAAACTCCTTGTGGCAAAAATCTAGTAGAGGGGAAAGTGCTGATTATAAAAAAAAAAAATTTTTCCCTGGAAACAATGAGAGGGCAACATTAATTTGCAGCTATTGCTGGCAGTTCTGTCTGTGGTGTAACCTTGACTGCCTCATTTTTTTAGCACACTAAAGGCCCCTAATTGGTCTCTTGTGCATGCCATGTAGATATTCCTTTGTAACACCGTAAGTGTGAAAAGACATATAAGGGGGACAATTGAAACTACAGCCATAGGAACAGTACAACTTATCACAAAGGAGGAATAAAGGAATAATTAACCAGAGATGTTGGCATGCGGCCTGAAAAATTCAGTCTCTGACTCACTTTGACTGGATGACAGTGATGTCCTGTACAATGAGAGCTTTGTGTGCTCAGTCAGGGAAAAAAATTCAGTAAACACAGTTTCAGCCCACTTGCTCTTTGTAAATTAATTACCTCATCTAGTTTCAACTGAAGGCACCTGTGGGCTGGATATACAAGTACTTTGAGCTATGAAAGTCAAGAGTGGGAAGAATTCTGATATGAATTTACGTTATCAGTGAAATAATATTATGTATTTAGTACATTTTTAAGTCTGCTCTTCCTCCAAGGAGGTGTATATCACTTTGCCCTCTTTTATTTTATCCTCACAGCAGCCACAGAGATAGGGTTGCCAGGTCCTCCCAGTATGTACGAGATCCCCCCGTTTCCAGTGCTCCCCCTGGCACCGGCCAGCTGGCTGGCGGGGGAGAGTTACCACCCCAAACATGATGTACCTACATCACCCGGAAGTGATGTAGGCACATCAGTGACATAGGGGGGTGACACTCTGGTTTTTGGGAAAAACTGTATGTTAGAATTTGCCTCAAACCATAGAGTTTTGCCCAAAACCCAGAACATTGCCCCTCAATGTCATCCGGAGGTGACGTAGGCACTGTGAGCTTCTTCCCTCCCCTCTCCCAGAGTGTCCTGGTAAGTCCCCTGCTGGCCTGTCATTCAGACCTGGCAACCCTACTTAGAGGTAGGTTTAGGGTTGCCAAGTCGACTTACCTTCAAAGCGGGGGGATTCCTGGCTCCGTCAGGAGTCACCCCCACAACGTGGCCAGCTTGATGATGTCATCTCCGGGTGACATCATCACACTGGGGACGCCCTCCGGCAGGGGGTGGAGTTCCCCCAGGGGCCCGATCCGCTGGTGGTGGGTAACGGGCCTTCCAGGCAGGAATTTACCCGCCCCCAGCGGGGGCTTGGCAAGCCTAGGTAGGTTAGACTGAGAGAGAGAGCAACAGGCCCAAAATCATCCAGCAAGCTTTATAGTACAGTGGGGATTTGAACAGGGAACTCATAGGCATTAGTACAGTTCTTGAGCAATGGTGCTAGGGTTGCCCAGTAAAGGTTAGGAAATTCCTGGAGATTTGGGGGTGAAGCATGGGGAGGCCAGTGTCTGAGGAGGGGAGAATCCTCAGCAGCATATAATGGTATAGAGTCTACCCTCCACAGCAACCATTTTCTCCAGAGGAACTGATCTTAGTAGTCAGGAGATCAGCTGTAATTCTGGGAGCTTTCCACCTAGAAGTTTGCAACCCTATCACACATTTGAAGTCGGTTGGTGGTAGGAAAATTATGCCTTTCAACCTGTAACAGTAAATTCACAGCAATAAATATTTGGAATGCCAAATTGTAATGATTAAAAAAGCCATATGGCTAAAGACAATGAAGTGTAACCATGAGCTAGATATGTATGCCAAAGGGTCAAGTTCTGTTGCTTCCATAAAAAGGCAGCGGAGAGGGGAGGAATATGATGATTTGGTTTCCGTTGCTACAGTTATAGTAATGCATAAATAAGAAAAACAATTACAGTAAAGTCTGCTAAATTCCACCACTTTGCTTGCAATCTAATCTTCCTCATATCCAAAAGCTGGACTCTGGATGTCACTGAATTATGCTCTCCTCACCTTTACTTAAATCTGAAAGAACTTGTAAGAAAAAAACCCTATATGAGATACTGGGCATTTGGGTACCCAACCTTACAGTGTAATGGAAACATCTGAGATTATCATGAAGATGAAGGTTATGTGGGAATGAACTCATAAAAAGAAGAAGAAAGGTATTTGGGGGAAAATTATTCCTAACTCTAGAGAGCAACTAAAATATTTTAATCTTTAAAAACTCAACTCAGTAACTGATGAGACCTTCCCTTAATCTACTGGCCGCCCCTCAAGTGACCTAGCTTTCCATTTTACACAGAAGAGGACTAGAACAGTTCACAAAGAGAAGCAGTGCTTTAATGTCTTAAAAAGCTAACAAGTTAAATATTTCTGACCTAATAACCAAGCATAAGCAATAGATTTCTCTTGGCACATTACTATGCCAGTTCCAGATATTTGACTTTTTGTAATATTAAGGCTGTACACCTAAACACAATTACTATGTGCTTATTCAGTGGGACTTAATTCAGAAGATTGCACTGCATATCTCAACAATACAAAAAAGCAAAGCAAGAAACAAAATCATAACATATTGCTAATGTTTTCGATATCAAAAACATAACTTCAGACCCTTCCAGGAAATCAAGTCCTTGGATATTGTCCTCTCAACAGTACATGCATGCCATAACATTTCACATCATGAAGTAGAACCAAGCTATTGTGGACTCAGAGTACATTCAGATACCCTATGACCACTCCACAGGTATAAAATTACACTTACAACTAGTTTATGCAATCAAAACGTAATCTCAGGGTTGTTAGTCCTATCTTGATAACTAAACTGTGGATTCTGGGGTATCCCTGGGACCAACATATCCAAGGGACCATCTCTTCCCATATGTCCCTTGGAGAGCCTTGCATTCTACTGATCAACATCTGCTGATTGTCCCCGACTAGGGCCAGGGCCTTTTCTGCCCTGGCACCACCTGGTGGAACATTCTCCTGATTGAGATCAGGGTCCTGCAAGACTTACTACAGTTTCACAGGCCCTGTAAAACGGAGCTGTTCCGCCAGGCCTTTGAATCTATTTGAATACTGTTTTTTAGCAAAATGGCCACTTAGCTTTGCAGTTGGAAAAACATTCAACCTAGCAAGTGTGAAGACATATCTAAATCTAGGGGATGTAAGGAAGCTCATATATGAGGGAATTTTCTTAGGTGGCACAATCTCTAAGGCAAAGTTGGAGCATACTCGCCTAGCACGAGTTGAAGTGCTGAGTAGGTCAATGTTTGTCATCCTCAATCTAATAAAATTTAGTGCTTCTTGATAGTTTATATTGTTAAGCACTGTAGGGGCAACACCAATCCTCTCCAGCTATCTATATGTTTTGCCTTTAAAAAATAAAGAAGACCCCCTTGTGTGTTAGGTGTCATATAAAGAACTTTCAATCTCAATTTAAAGGCGGCCTTCAAAAATAAATAAATAAAGAACAAGTTTATAGAATTAGACATTCTCACCCCAGAATGCAGGTAAGGTAAAGGTAAAGGTTCCCTTGCTCGAAAGCCAGTCGAGTCCGACTCTAGGGTTGCGGTGCTCATCTCCGTTTCAAAGCCGAAGAGCCAGCGCTGTCCGAAGACGTTTCCGTGGTCATGTGCCCGGCATGACTAAACACCAAAGCACACGGAACGCTGTTACCTTCCCACCGAAGTGGTACCTATTTATCTACTTGCAATTTCTTGCTTTCGAACTGCTAGGTTGGCAGGAGCTGGAACTAGAGACGGGAGCTCACTCCGTCATGTGGCAACTCGGGTCTCGAACTGCTGAACTACTGACCTTCCACAGCCTGCAGTTCAGCATCTTAACTACTTGAGCCACCGCAGCTCCTTAGAGTGCAGGTAAAAGATCATATTTCTGAATGGTCCCCCATATTTTATATAAATTCCCTGCATGGAAACTAGGTCCTCAGTAAGAAAGGTTTAATATAGCCTATTCTCTTGATGTATTAATCTATTACTGACAGAGTGGCTTGGGTTTTAATTTTTTTAAAATTATTATGTTAATTTTTTTAAATGTGGGGGAGCATTTGGCAGTCTGAAGGGGTACTGTCTGCCCCTTCTGTCTGCAGAATGTATATATCTTCTTAGTGACAACCATTTGCTAACTTTTTCTGGTTAACTGACAGATTCCGGAACTCTGAACCCCTCTAAGCAGAAACTACAGGGCTGTTTGGGAGGAAACGCTTGCTCAGAGTTCTTGGTCCAACACGGGAATGTGTAAACAAAATGAGATAAAAAGAGTTCAGAGGGCTGTTACTTGTAGGCTTGTCAACTTACAGGTGGGCCTGAAGTTTTCCTGGAATTATAACTGATCGCCAGACTACAGAGATCAGTTCCCATTAGGTTGGCCATTTGATGGCTAGGGGTGGGAGATCTCCCCCCCCCAGCTCCTGTTGCCCACTGGCACTTTCATGGCTGGCAGAAGGAAAGAAAATTAAAAACCAACATTTGGCAATAACGTTTTACCATAGAATTTCAGGTGATTCCTAGAAAGGGATGACATCACTTCTAAGTTTCCCTGGAAGTGACATAATACCATTGCCCAATGGTGTCTCCAGAGGTCATTTTGGGGGGGAACGCGGGGGAACGCAGATCCCCCGGGTGAGGTACGGGGGGCGGGGCACATGACGAAGCCTCGCCCCCTGCTTCCGGCTGCCCCGCTTCCGGCCCTCATTCAGTCAGGAGGAGGCAGGAGAAGAGGGGGGGTAAGTTGATTCCTCCCTGCCTCTCCCCACCCTGCCTGCCTGGGGCCAGGGAGGGCCTTTGCGGGGCTTCCTTGCACTCCCGCCGGCCTTGCAGGTCCACCGCCAGGCCCCTCATGGGGCTCGGCAGTGGAGCTGCAAGGCCGGTGGCGGCGGCCGGGACCATTGGGGGCAGGGTGTGTGGCATTATGACACACTTCCAGTGATGTCAGGGGATGTGGCCTTATGACACACTTCCGGTGATGTCAGGGGGTGTGGCATATGCTAATGAGTTATGCTAATGAGTTCCCCTAGCTCTTTTTCTACGAAATGACCCCTGGGTGTCTCCCATGTCCACGCCCCTTCCCTGGATTTCTGCTGATGGCTGGCAACTCTAGTTCCCATGGAGGAAATGGTAGCTTTGAAAAGCAGACTTTATGACATCACATCCCTGCTGATCTCCCTCCTCCAAACACTGACCTCCCCTGACACCACCACTAAATCTCCAGCAATTTCCTAAACTAGAGTTGGCAACCCTAGTTACTTCAGGACATTTGCATTTATAAGTCATATGGCCTCCAGGCACAAAGGTATACCGGATAATATTAGCATCAGGCAGGCCTAGTTAATTAGATCTGCAGAAACTGTGGAGTTGTGCTGGGCTGTGTAAGTGCTATTTGAATGGATCTGTCCCTTCAGGCAAATAACAGCAGCTACTTAATCATCTTTGAACATTTTTGGAGGGGGAATGGAAGTAGCCTTTGGTTGTGATCTCCCAAACACACCAGGTTTGAATGAATTAAAATTGCTTTGAACTTTAAGTATTGCTGCTTATCTGGTGATGGGAAAATAATGTCCAGTAAGAAAACAAAATAAATGTTAGCAAAGCAGCCATGAGCTGTATGGAAATCTGTTCTCATAGGGTTCCACTGTAAGGCCTAATTTTTTTTTCATTTGGTACATCTCTATAGCATAACAAAACTGCTGTAACCCTTACAGAGATATAATTACATCCATAATTAAAGGGAATGTGTTCTAAAGAAAGCTAAGAAGAACACGTGAAGACAAAAACTTGCTGTCTGTTTCTTCTGGGCTCATCCTATGCTCTCTGGGCAGTCCAGAGAAATCATTTTGGTTGCTGGTGTGTATTCAGGTTGAAGACCCACCTCCCTTCAATGGGGCTATCAGAGGGATTTCTAAAGATGACCTTAACAATCAAACCAAGTTTGTAAAAGAGATACTATGGAGGAAAGTACTGGTAATGCTTTGCATTTTAACATATATTCTGGTTTTCATAACTTCCCCATAATCTTTAGTTTTCTTTAAATAGCAGCAAACCATTTATTCATATACAGAAGATGTGTTTACATTTCATGCCTGCATAGGAACCTTATTCGTATTTCATGTATCATTATTTTACCTGGAGGATCAGCAGCTGATGAAGACATAGTTGATGACACCTGAGCCAGCATTCTACCCTTGAAGTCTCCTCCATAAAAAAACTCTCATCTTTCATCTGTTTGATTCCATCTTTCTCCTTACATGTCTCATCACCATTCAATATGTCTCAAACTGAACTTCTGTTCTTCTCTCTCAACTACTCCCTCCCAAACCTTCCTGTACAAGTACACTCTCTATATCTGTTGACAACACAATTCACCCTTAAGATCAGATACAAAGCCTTGGTTTTATTTTTGTCTGTTTCCTCTCTTTTGATTTCCATATTTTGTCTGTTGCCAGGGCATATTTTATTGAAAAAATATGGCTTTGCAATCTCTGTCTTCTTAGTAAAAAAATTCTGCTTCCTAGTCTGGTTATCTCTTGCCATCTCCTGATCTGGTCTTTCACTGTCACACCTTGAGTTCCTCACCTCTGTCCAGCACTCTGGTGCCAAAATCATTCAGCTCACAGAATGATGAGGTGACACCTCTCCTTAAATTTGCCTTTAGTTTAACTTTTATTCTTGGATCCAGCACAAACACCTCCTCCTTACTTCTCCCATGGTCTTGCCCCTCACCCCACACTCACATCCTGATAATTCTGTGCCCATAACTTTTGTTCCACCAACTCCATCATACTCAAAGGTTATGCAGAGGTCTCCTGGATCCTCAGATTGCTCTGCTCTTTTTCTGTTGCTGCTTCCTACAGTCATAACTGCCCCTCAGAACATCTGTGGCCCTGTCCACATGAGAGGATTAGGGCCGGGAGAGGGACAGAACGGGGGCGGAGCAAACTGGCGCGATCTCACCACAACATCTGGGAAGCGTACCATGTCCGTCCCCGATCCGGCCCTTCCAGTGATGATCTGCACCAAAACAGAACCACCTAACGAGGTGGTTCTTTTCGAACGGCCGCAGCAACGCTGGCCATGGGATCGCCGTGCGTTCTTTCGCCGGCGCATCCCCGGCTCCTTGCTGAACTGCACATGCTCTGACATGCGCAGTTCAGCAGACTCCCATGCCTTTCACCCCGTCTCCCCGGCATCTGATCGTGCCGGGGAGCAAATGCACAGCAGCTCAGGGGATCTGTATGATCCCGCCGCCGCGTGCCTATTTAGGTGTGGCTTTTTAAAAGCCGCACTTTGGCCGTCCCTTCTTCCCTCGTGTGGCAGGGGCCTCTGTGATGCCACTTCTCCCACTTCCTCCAAGTCCCCCTCAAAACCCTCTGTAAGCCTTTACCACTACATCTTAGTCCCCTTCACACATTACAAACTCCTTGTGTGCCCCATGTGTCCACCACAGGTCCTGTTGATCAGAAATGTTCTCGGAGTTCCATGATGGGGGCTTAAGCCTCTTGTCCCCATGTGCCACAGTCTAGATCTGAATTGGGCTCCTACATGCCTGAGAATTAAGTTTCAAGCATTGGACTCTGTTGACCAAACACACAAGGAGTTTGTAATATGAGAATTAAATTAATATTAACCCACTGGAGTGAAGATATAACCTTCCCCTATGTAGCTCCATTTTTATCTCCTTTTGTTGCCCCTCTTATGATACATTTTAGAGTGTAAACTCTGCAGGGCAGGGATCTGTCTCCTGTAAAGTGCCATGTATGTTGACAGCACAATATGAGTAATTAATAAATAAAGAAGAAAAGGCTTGAAGGGGAGAGGGAGAGGAACAGACTGTGGATGCTATAGAGAAGGGTGACTTTAATTTCCACACAGCGTTATTTCAAGAAGCAAGAGAGATTCACATGGTAAAAAATATTTGTCTCCCCCTCATCCCCTCTGCACGGCAGAAAGACCAGATTTCAGTAGAAGCATTTTTAGGGGAACTCAAAGTTCCTTCCTAATCAAAGGAATTGATGTTACTTAATCTACCATAGATTACTTGAGAGGCACATAAAATCCATAGCTGCATGTGGTGAGAATCTCTATTTCTGAAGGAAGTTTGAAATGGATGCTATGGAAAGACTATTAACAAGTAGTTTCCATCCTTGGCTCAATGATGCCATCATCATCATTCTCTCCCCACAGAAGTGCTAGGCAGGCATATGGGAAGCTAATATATAAGAAAGCACCCTTCACTACACAGGTAGGAAACCTTTCCCAGGCACAGATTGGAAAGGGTCTAGTGAATAACAGTGGAGAGTTCTCAGAGTGGGGGAATCTTATTTCCCCCCACAAGTTCTAAACTTGTAATTTTTCTGGACCCTTTGCGTGAAAGGTGTGCATGTCCAGGGGATTCCCCCCCCCTCCATTTCAAGTACAAATTACAGCTCAAGCAGAACAGCCATTTTCAAAAGGGGAAAAAATAATGCAAAATGCAACACAATGGCATGTCTCTCTCGATCATCAGACACTGGAATGAAAGTTGGTGTGCACACTTGGGATAATACTCTGTATTTCAAACATGGACCAAAGCAAAGAGAGGAAAAAGGAACCCCTTAAGCACACACTCCAGTGCTGCAGGTGCTGCATAGGATGGGGGAGGGAATGTAACCAGAATACTCCTTTTGAACAGCAAACTAGCCCTTCAGGGCTACAGCAGTAGTCAAGCACTCTCCCACTCATCATCTTGCATGAGACCTTCTGGTCACACTAAAAAGGATGCTTCAGATTCAGGGAATATGGAGATTCTCAGTTCTTGTCTGCGTGTGAGAACGCTTCCACCCTCTGGAAACACTGAGCCATAATGGCGAGCTCTGGACAGGTCCCAGCTGCACTCAGCTCCAGCCTGGTTCTCTATCATGTGACTGAAATGAACCCCGTCTCTTAGCAGAGCTCTGGGAGTGGGCCTTAAAGCAACCACAGCATTTACTATAAACACCCTATTCTGACAAACACTTTAAAACAACTACTTAGAAAGTGCTAGGGTTGCCAGATCCCCCCCCCCCGGCCACCAGCGAGGAGGCAGGGGGAAAGGGTTGCCAGCTCCAGGTTGGGAAACTGCTGGAGATTTGGGGGGTCCCGTCTAGAGAGAGCAGGGACCTCAGTGGTGAACAAGGCCATATAGAGTCCACCCTCCAAAGCACCCATTTTTCCAAAGGAACTGATCTCTGTAGTCTGGAGGTGAGCTGTAATTCCAGGGGATCCCCAGCCCCCCCCCCACCTGGAGGCTGGCGGCATCCCTTGACAGTGCAAAGATGGCATTAAAAACAAGAACAGTATTTGGTGGTTTATTTTCTTGTGATGTTAGTATATTTTTTTAATATTCCTCTACTGAAAGGAGCTGCAGTGGCTCAAGTGGTTAAGACGCTGAACTGCAGGCTGTGGAAGGTCAGTAGTTCAGCAGTTCGAGACCCGAGTGTGCCGCATGACGGAGTGAGCTCCCGTCTCTAGTTCCAGCTCCTGCCAACCTAGCAGTTCGAAAGCAAGAAATTGCAAGTAGATAAATAGGTACCACTTCGGTGGGAAGGTAACAGCGTTCCGTCCGCCTTGGTGTTTAGTCATGCCGGCCACATGACCACGGAAACGTCTTTGGACAGCGCTGGCTCTTCGGCTTTGAAACGGAGATGAGCACCGCAACCCTAGAGTCGGATTCAACTGGCTTTCGAGCAAGGGAACCTTTACCTTTACTTTACTGAAAGTACCACATTGGGGGAGAATGTATTTTGAAAGGTAAGGTAGATAGACAAGAAATCACGCTGTAACATCAATATTGTTTTCTTTCAAATTCCTTCAGTCTTTGATTCCTTCATATATAGCTTCATAGTGTCTTCCAACAGCATCCCTGAGTCAGTGCTTTGGAAAAGGTCATTGCAGGGATGATTACAGGCTTGTGAGTAAGGAGTACAAGCATCAGGCATGGCCTGATGATGGTGTGCAGAGCAGAGCACATAGACCAGGACTCATCCATAGGTATGAATGAGTCACAGGGATTTTGACATACAACTCTAGGGCCTCGGTCTACACTTACAATTAGCTGTAATTGCAGTCTTCTATGTCTATGTGTTTTAAGTTACCTTTTTAGTACAAGACTACTGTGGTTTGCAGACAAACCGACTTCAGCTCTGAATGTGATAATCATTACTTGCTCTCTCCATACTATGAATTTGCTACCAGCTGGGCCCGAGCATAATTTCTGTGTGCGTGGTACAACCTTGTAACATGCCCTTTCCCTAGGATGACTGTGGCCAACTCTGACCTGGAAAATCCCTGGAGATCTGGGGGTGTGCCTGTTGAGGGGGAAATTTGGGTAGAGATTTTACCTAAAATCGATGGTACCAATGAAGTAAATAAATAATAGAGTCCGGAAGCTAAGCAGGGCCAACTCTGGCAAGTACTTGGATTGGAGACCTCCTTGAAATACCAGAGCTGGGAGGCAGGGGCAGGCTTTATTCAGCCACCTATGTAAATATTGTCCATGCTCCCAGAAGGGGTCAGTCATCAGAGGTTGCCATGACTTCCAGGTGCACACACACACATGCGCATGCGCACACACAGAAAATACCATAAATAAATAAATAAATGAGGCTTTATATGGCTGTTATTTAACAGGTGATTTACCTCCATGCCATTAAAAGCTTGATTGTCCCAAATTTTCATCTCTAAGAGATGAACTGATCTCCCCTTTATTTAATCAGGACTTCCTCTCTCCAGAAGCAAAATCATCCTGGTTACTTAGAGACGAAGACAAACCACCTACTCTGTGCATGTGGCAAAATTGTAGTTGTCAAATCACATGACATCTTTTGCAGTAGAAATCTTTACATTCTTCCATGTTTTCCAGTGGAATGAGGTTTAATGAGCTTCAGTGCCCCATTTTCATACATTAAACCTCTAGTAAAGGCAAAGGACATTTTCCTCCAGGCCAGTTGACATCCCTGTGCACTAGGATCCATCAGGAGACATGCTGCTTTCCAGTCAATAAGCCACTTGATTCAGAAGTGAGCTAGATCCAAAAACAGCTGAAAAGACATAAGTAGGGGGTTGGGGGGCATTCCTTGTATGTTCTAGACAAGGCCTTTTTTGGGCGGGGTAAATAAATAGTTGCTAGTCATCTGTTTGTATAGTTCAGAGAACAAAATACTTATCACCATTCTTGCAGGGCTTGGTTTGCCTGCGAGTTAGCCAAGCCAAGGTTGCCATCTGGTCGGCGGAACAAAAAGATATCCTGCCCTTTTAATAGAGGTTTAATGTGAGGAAATGGACAACTAAAGCTTTTCATGGCATGAAGCTAAACATCACCTGACGATTGCTGCAGATCATACTGATAATAAAGGGACAGTTAGAGGGACCGATTTAAGAGTTCATAACCCTGTCTTTGCCAAAGCTTCCTTTTTCTATTCATCCTACAGTCCTTTGCATGCAGTCGTCACTTGGTCTGAGGGGAATAACAAGATGGGTCTTGGGATCAGAGGCTATGCTGGAGGTCAGCTAGAAAGATATCAAAGACTACGCTTGGTTTCCTAGACCTCCCACTGCATATCCAATGGTCTGTAGATGAGGAGTTTCTTGAGGGAAGAGGTCATGGCTACTGATCAATCATATGTTTTTTGCTGTGATAGCCCCGGCTTTCAGCATCTAGTCAAAGAAGCTCATTTTGCCAGGCTGGCAAAGACCTCTGCCTGAGTCCCTGGAGAATGAGTGGCAGCACTGGTCAGTATAAGGCAGCTTCCTGTTACACACACACAATTGTCTTTACTGGTTTTGGAACTGGAGTCATAAACAGCAAACCCTCATCCCACAGTTTCCTGTTGTATGAGAGTTCAGACCTCAAAGTCCTCTGAGCTGTATTTTATTTAATTCATTTATACCCTGCCTTTCTCCCCAATGGGGACCCAAGGAGGAACAGTTTGGTGTAGTGGTTAAGTGTGTGGACTCCAATCTGGGAGAACCGGGTTTGATTCCCCACTCCTCCACTTGCAGCTGCTGGATGACCTTGGGCAAACCATAGTTCTGTCAGAGCTGTTCTCTCAAGGACAGTTCTGGAAAGAGCTCTCTCAGCCCCACCTACCTCACGGGGTGTCTGTTATGGGGAGGGGAAGGGAAAGGAGTTTGTAAGCCGCTCTGAGACTCTGAGTGAAGGGCGGGGTATACATCCAATCTCCTCCTCCTCCTCCTCCTCTTCCTCCTCCTCCTCCTCCTCTTCTTACTATTACTATTATTATTCCTCTTTGTCTTCTTCTTTCTCCTCTCCTCCATTTTATTCTCACAACAACCCTGTGAGATAGGTATGTGGTATATATTTTTGTCCCTATATGAGAACATACCAGCTTCTTGTCCTTCTATTTTTCATATCACCAGCCATTTCTTCTACTGCACTAACATCTTCAGTTGTGCTCATAAAATGGGGTTTTTTGCACTGTGAGCCCATAGCCAAATAATGTAAATCAAGCATCACATTCCCTCTTGTTAACTTATTCAGTGCTCCATGGAGGGTAGTGGGTCCCCATTGAGAGAAGAAGCCACGCTGACTGCTCTCCCTGCCAAACTGGTTACTGAATTGACATCTGATAGTTGAACTTGTGAGGAAGGCACAATAGCATAGATGTATTTACACAAAAAAGTAGCTGAGGAGGGAAAGATGGAGAACATGTTGCAGTTCATTTGTGTGTGTGTGTGTGTGCTTTAAACATATTTCTGTGCTTGCTGAGGCTAGTTGTTTAGAATATACAGGAAAGTCTGCTTAAAACTGTAAGCCAAGCTATCTGTCATTTTGTTGCCTTTTTCTCAGGCAGCTCAGCTGATGACTGTGGGCACACGTGTGGCATCAATCACATTAGCAAATACTGAAATGGAAAGCCCTTGACAACAGCTGTCTTGACCTCCGTTTCCTAAGAAACAATTCCCACACTGGAGAGCGCTGGAAACCAGCCAATGGGATGACAAGCTGCTCTGTTTCACTAGCCTGGTGTGGTCTCACTGGACTTGTAAGAAGTTTGTAAGCCTGGTAGCACTTGGGCTGCAGAACCCGGCTTTGAGACCAAATGCTAACAGGAATGAAAAGCACATATTGGACATTACTGAAATGGCACTCGCTGTACTGGAAATCAATGGCTGCAGGAGTCAGTTTTAATTTTTAAAAATGAACAAGGCTGTCCATTTGCCTGCTTCCAGTGGGCAACCTCCCACCAGCTGGTTCCTCTCACCCACCCTTATGTTGGAGCTGGCAGGAGAAAAGCAGAGGGTCGAAATGGCATTGGTGCAATGCATCAGTGTCACAGATGGGTGAAAACCTGGATGTGATGTCAGTGTCAGTCAACGCTTGGGAAGCTCTATGTTAATACCGGATGATGCATCACATGATGTCATGTCCCCTTGCCCCATCCACAAAACTTCCAGGGGTCCCAGGCAGTGGCCTGACATCCCTAACTTGAACTAAACTCGATCCTGTGACCCAAAAAGGTAACAAAAACACTGCAGCAGCACATAGAAGAGCAATTTGGACAGTGGAGCAGGATAAAATCATGTAGAGTCAAAAGTGCAACTGGTCTCAGACAGGAGGAACACAGGAGGCACTGCCAGATAAAGGCTAATTTTAGGATCTCCTTGTTGTGTGACACCACCTTCACAATTCATATTTCAAATAGACTGTGTTGTATAAATTAAACAAGTACAACAACCAGGGCTGAAGTAAAAAAAAATTATCCCTTTAACAGGATTACTGTGTGGAAATGGACAGTTGAAGCTTTTTATAGCATAGAGATAAGAAACATCAACTGGTAAACAATATCCCATTAAGCTTCTGGATATTTTTTCCCTTAACCCTGATAACTGTTGCATTACTTAAGGCCTGTTCATACGGACAGGATCGGGGATGGAACGGGGGCGGAGCAAACGGGCGCAATCCCACGGCAACATCTGGGAATAGTTCTCTGCCCGTCCCCGATCTGTCCCTCCCGCCAAAAACCCGCACTAAAAAAGAACCACCTACCTAGGTGGTTCTTTCGAGTAGAGTGCCTCAAGCCGGGCTGTGGGATCGGCTGGCGCATCCTTGCGCCGGCGCATCCCGGCCCCCAGCCGTACTGCGCATGCTCGAGCATGCGCAGTTCGGCAGCCTCCCCCTCCCATCCGACTCTTCCTCCCCGGCATCTGATCGTGCCGGGGAGCGATGCGCCGCGGCTCAGGGGATCCGTGGGATCCCGCCGCGGCGTCTCAACTTTGGTGCGGCTTTTAAAAGCCGCACTTTCCCCTGTGTTTTCCCTGCTGTGTGGCAGGGGCCTTAGTATGGTAGATTAGGCCTGGGACAGACCTCTGCCTTCCTACTTCCAGTGTCCTGTCCTGTCAAACTGAATCTCCTATCAAGCAATGCTTCCAACTCTGTTTATAGCCTTGCACATTTCCATGAACATCACATTTTCCCTTTATGTAACTCTAGGCTTGCCCGTTAGTGGTGGCAGGTATTCTCCTGTGTTTACTTGCTGCTTTTCATCATAAAGGATACAGAAGGGACTAGGCCCCCAAATCAAGCAAGAATAAAACAAGTGTTTCGCTGGTGTATATAGTTTCTTTGTTAGGCACAGAGGTGTCTCAGATTGTCTCTGTACTGTTCCCAGAAGGCTTGCTGTCAAGAACAAATTTAGAAGAGCTGCTGTCAGAGAATAAATTACAAATTGAGGCTACCCCAAAAAACAAAAACAACCCCCCCACCCTGCCATTTAGATCTCTAAAACCCAGTGAGGAGAAAAGGCTACCTTTAGCCCTGAACCACAAAGGTAGTGGTTTATCACTGGCAGCTAGTTAGTTTATCACTGGCAGCTGGTTAAAAGTCATAAGAAGGCAAGATGAAAACAATTGTACATGCATGTACGTGTAATCTGATATGTTATCACTCAACAACTTTCAGTGGGATCACATATGAGCTAGCTACTACTTAAAAATATTGTTTGAGGTGTGATACCAACTGGGTCTGTGGAGTTCAATCTGTGATGGTGTTTGTTTTACACATGCAAGTCATCAGTCAAAATTGCAATAACTGAATGAAGAGATGACTGAAACTGCATCTCCTGTGCTGGAAGACAAAAGCTGCAGAGCTCCACAATGTGTGAGCTCTCTTCTCAAAAAGCAGTTTCTATTTATATGAGAGCAGTTCACATCTCAAAGTACTCTGAGCTGTGTTTTCCTTTCTTTTCCTTTTGTACCTTTAGAAGCTCATTGATTCACAAATCTTGAGCAGCAGAAGACACTTATTTCTCGGTTTTTAGATGCAAGGGGTAAAAGGACTGAGACAAATTTTACAGTTGCTAGAATGAACTTAGGATCATTACAAGGGGCGGGATCCGCGATACTCGCGGGGGGGGAGGGACCTCCATACTTATGAGGCAGAGGAGGAAGCAGCAGGAGGAGGTAAGTTCCCCCCCATCCCGCCGGTTCCCCCCGTCTCCTCC
>NW_015167534.1:55678-69386 GCF_001447785.1 Gekko japonicus | reverse complement strand
TCCCCCCCTTGCCTCTCTCTCCCTGGCTCTGAAGCGAGGCCCGTGCGGCTTGCCACGCGGGCCTCGCCGCTCTCTCCCCCCTTCCGAAGCGGCGGCAGCGGTGAGGGAGTTCGCAGACCCTTCCCTGCACATGCGCAGGGGACGCTCTGTCACTTTTGGGGGGATTTAAGTATCCCCCCGATATTTTTTCCGGGTTTTTAGATTTTTGTGCACACCTGGGGACTGCCCCAAGTGTGTACAAACATCTCCCTCCCCCCCAGGTGCCCCCGATGTGCGGAAATAAGTATCTGCACGCAGGGCGCATGTTCGGTATTAGATATATAGATCACTGAGAAAAATAGCCAGGGTTTCCAGTAGGGCTGCCAAGTGGGGGTGGGTGGCGGGTAAACCTCCGCTTTGGAGGCCCGATTTCTGATGCCGCAGAATCGGGCCCCGGGGGGAACCCCACCCCTGCGTGCGCGTCACCCGGAGGTGACGTGGGCACGCCGGGCACGCTGGGGGTGGGGCCATGGCCATACAAGGGAAAACTCTATGGTTTGTATGGCCGTGGCCCCACCCCCAGCATGCCTGGCGTCCTCCCATCCCTTCTGGGTGACGTGCGTGTGGTGCGCACACACTTTGCACGCGTGCACATGCACCAGACGCCGGCCAGGAGCCCCCTGCTCCCGGCAAAGAATACACTTGGCAACCCTAGTTTCCAGAGTATAGGGGGACAGATTGGTTGAATAAAGGCTTAATGTAGTAATCCCCCATAATCTCAAAAAAACAGCAACCCAACAAACCCAAAAACAAAACAAAAAAACCCTGCATTCCAACAGGGTGTGAAAGAATGTATCAATCCTGTTAAGGCCACAAGGGTCTTCTGTCAGTGAAGGGCCTATTCAAAAATCTCCCTTGCAAAAAAGCTCTGCAATCTTCTAAATTGGGAGGTCCAAGATAGATCTGCTGAGAACAGAATCCCCAAATAGGAGAAGGCCTTGACTTGCTCAATATTGGAACTGCTGATAGACCGGGTTCCATTTTCTGGTCTTGGTGAAAATTAGGATTTTAGATTTGGGGTAGTTAATCACCAGGCTTTCTCAACAACAATAGTTGGAGAAAGATTGCAAGGCCCTTTTTAGTTTGACCCTGGTTTGGGACAAGATCATGGCATCATCTGCATAAAGCAAAACGGGTACACCTATCTCAGCTAATTTTGATGTATGAGAATAATAATAGAAAATTGATGCTACATCGTTTAAATATAAATTAAACAAGAAAGGTGCCAACAAGTATCCCTGACGAGGCCCCTTTTCCAAATTAAATGGATTTGTTAAATTCCCATCGTACCCACATCATACTTGGGCAGTCAAACCCGAGTATAAACGATGAAGAAGGCCTAGGAGCCTTTTGTCCATGGTAGCTTGATTAAGTTTGTGCCACAATCTAGGGCAATTTATGGAGTCAAAGGCCCCCTGGAGGTCAATAAAAGCCGCCTATTATCTCCCCCCCCCCTAAAAGATGAATATTTCTCAGCCAGGTGATAGAGAACTAGGCAATAGTCATTTGTTGAGGAACCCCACTTAAGTCCTATCTGTTCATGCCCCACTATGGTTTGTGATTCCATCCAATCCAGGAGCTTCCTTAGTAAGTAAGCAGAATATAGTTTTCCTAGAGAAGAGAGAAGGCTGATTGGTCGATAACAGGATGGATCACTTCTGGATGCCTGCCTCTCCCCCTGGGCTTATGGTAGCTCTCTGAAAGAGGGTAGAGTAACCAGGAAAGACAGGTTTAGCCAAGTCTCCTGAAGGAGCAGAATATCAAAGGAAGGCCATAAACGCTTTAGTGTCTTTACAAAAAATTGTCAAGGCCCAGCCATCAATATTCCAACACAAAATATGGAGTCCACAAGTCCTAGTTAGTCAATTTTTTTAGCTATTGAGGTATCTAATGCTGGCAACTTGGGCATTATTCTTTGGGTTAATTATAATTTTTGTCTCAAGAGGGATAGGAATTTTCCCTCTTGTCAGGCTTAGAACATGAGGCTCCTTACTAGTCAAAGAACGGGTAGTTAAAACTAGGAGGGTGGCTAAGGATTGATTCATATTCTTATCAGGGGA
Organism: Gekko japonicus; assembly: GCF_001447785.1. Taxonomy (NCBI): domain Eukaryota; kingdom Metazoa; phylum Chordata; class Lepidosauria; order Squamata; family Gekkonidae; genus Gekko; species Gekko japonicus. Next base: position 67,287 of record NW_015167534.1, on the reverse strand, counting down.
CCTGTATGGTTACCTGGTTTCTATCCTAGTTAATTTGTACCAGTGTATGTTGGCATCTCTGGAATCAGGCAATACTATTGCCTTGTTCCTCAAAGCGTAAGGAATGAAATGACTGAAGATTTGCATCCATTAGATCCAACTGTTTACCTTTTGATGGAGATGGCAAAGGGGGACTAAGCTGTATTTTACAGTGTGGTTTTATCTGTGAGCCAAGTGATACCAGATGATGAGGGCTTCTGGAGCCGACAATTTTTACTCTGTTCCCCCCCCCCCCTAGCCTCTATAAATTTGCCTAGACAAAATCCAGCCCATGACTCTTTATCAGGAGCATTTACATAAATCACAAAGCAAATACTTTCAAAATATTTATGTTGGCAGGATTTTAATACAGGAAGATAAAACTAAAGGCAAAACAGGAGACAAGAATGGTGCCAATCTACAACAGTCAAAAACTGGAATTTGTTTAAACACATTTCACCTCTCTACAAGATTTCCTAAAAAGGATCCCAGTAGTATTTAAAATTTATTAATTTTAGGAGATGTGTTTTTGATCTTTAGGACAGGGATTATGGCTATGGAGAAAAGAAGTTCTGACTCCAAGCGTAATTTTTTTCTTGGTATATGTGGTATAAGGAGCACCTAAATATTATTTCCCAGGTTCAAGGAAACCTTACCGTATGCTGGGCATGTTTTTAAACTCATTATGATTACACTCCTAGGTTTTGGGGAAAAGACTGAGATATAGGTGCCAGGTCAGGGGTGTGAAACTAATTTGTTATGAGGGCCGGATCTGACATAAATAAGACCTTATTGGGCCATGCTATGTGTGCCATAAAATGTAATGCCAGGTAGTGGAGATATAAACTTTATAAAGGACAGAAACACAAAGATTTTTTAAATTTAAAATAAAAACATGATTAAAGCTTAGCTCTGTAAACTGCAAACCTACCTTTGATTTATTGACGTTCACCACAGAAATCTCATGCTCAGAGTTCTGAATCTAGGATACAGGTTAAAACATGAAATGGCTGAGTGATCAAGAGAGTCTGGCAAAGCAAGGTATGATGCAGCAGCAGCAGAACTGGAAGCAGGAGATGGCCAGTTCCACTGCGGGCCTGATGGAAGCCCTCCAGGGGCCTGATCCAGCCCCTGGGCCGCATGTTTGACACCCCTGTACCAAGTCCTCCCTGGCCACCAGAGGTGGGTCGGAGGGTAGGGTTGCCAGGCCCAGGTTGGGAAACTCCTGGAGATTTGGAGGTGGAGCCTGGGGATGACAGGGACCTCAGTGGGTACAATGCCAGAGGCCACCCTCCAAAGCATCCCTGTTCTCCAAGGGAACATCTCTGTAGTCTAGAGATGAGCTATAATTCCAGGGGATCTCCAGGTCCACTACATTACTATGGCTAATTTCAGACAGCCTAAGTATTCCGTTTCAGGAACTGGTCACTAACATTTTTTTCTGTCATTTCAGACAGACTCGTTTTAGTAACTGGTTCCTGATGGAATATATTTACCTGTTCAGACAAACATGCTTCTGTCCCGTTTGGGAAGCATGCCTGAAGTGTTTTTGACTCAAACTGCTTTCCTCCAGTCTTCAATCCTTTCTACTGCTTCTGAAGCACTATGGGGTGGTGTATAAAATGCTCCATAGCGCTTCCTGCAATGACAGTTCTTTTCGCGCCCTTTTTCTCCCCACGTGCGATCGTCCTCTTTTTTTTAATGTTCTATTGGGAGTGCTATAGCGCTGAAGCAGGACTACAAACCAGCACCATAGCAACCCAATCGAGATGACTGGACTCTATTTAAATACACTGACATTCGCTACTGCTGTCCCCTGGGAGATCAGGGCCATAAGTGAATGGTGAGACAGATGTTTGGTCGATTTTTAAAAAGTTTGCTTTAGAGGAAGTGTAGTCCAAACACACACACACACACACACAGAGAGAGAGAGAGAGAGAGAGAGAGAGAGAGAGAGAGAGAGAGAGAGAGAGGCGTATACAGTCCATGGTTTGTGGGAGTTAAGGAAGGAAGGAAAGCTTCCTGAGTTTCAAAACTGTCCAGTCCCCCCCCCCCAGTGCTTGAACTCTGTATCCAGTGAGCTCCTTGTTTCCAGGTGAGAGCAGTAGTGAATGTCAGTGTATCTAAATGGAGTCCAGGCATCTCAATGGGGTCACTATGGCGCTGGTTTGTAGTCATGCTTCAGCGCCATAATGCTCCCAATAGAATGTTTTTTTTAAAAACCCTCTCAGGGAAATCGTGCACGGGGGGTGGGGGGGAGGAATGGCAGGGGGGAAAAGTGGCACAGTTTGAAATGACACATCACTTCAGAGATGGCTCTTTATCGGAAGGGAAAGGCTGTGTGAAACAGCCATCCCTACACCAGTTTAATCCATGACTGGACAATAATGGTTTAAAAATGGTAATGTGAAATGGCCCAAGATCTTGACCTCCATTTTGAGGGAGGCAGACAGGTGGTGGAGGAAGAGTGTTGCAAGAGGGTGGGCAAACAGGTCAGGGGGTGAGTGGGAGCTGCCACCAAGTGCCACGGGGGAAGGATGGGATTCCCCCCCCCATGAGTTTCATGGGTTACTTGCTTGTATATAAAGAGAACGAGTTTGTGTCACAAAAAGATTAGATTCCCTTTAGTTCTGACATATTTAGCATTCTAGTAACTTAAAAAATGCAACCAGTCCTCTTTGTAGTAGCCATTATTCCTTTGTGACTCTTCTTGATCTTGAATCCAGGAAGTAATTTTACTCATAATCACCAAATTTCAAAGTTGCACCATTTTCTTAGTTTATGATTTTCCATGGTTTTCCAGTATCTGATCTACACAATTCATTATTATATAGAAAAGAAGCATTTCTTGTTTCCTTCAGATGGATCATTTTATGTAAATCAATGACACATTTTAGAATCTAGAACAAAATTATATTTCAATTTTATATTTATGTAGCCAATTACTTGTCACCAATATGCCTTAGCTTTATCAAAGAGCCTCCAGCAATGTTTAAAATTTTCTTCAATCATTATCAGAATTTCCAACACTTACTGCTAAATCTTAGATAATTTTTTGTGTGTGGTAGGAAACACATGAGCTCAGCATTTTGTAACTGTTCTCTCTCAGGGTAGAAATTAAGATATATTTATATATCTTTTCTCAAATATATTTCCAAGTGTTAGTATCTCTGTTCCCAGCTGTTATTCCACATAAAACTATAAAACAGGCTATTATAGTTCTCCATTGATTAATCTGAGCCAGTATAGGTTTCCTTTTTTCCAAAAACTATTAATGCTGTTAAACCAGGGACAAAATTTGATAATTGTTTTCTTTGAATAAAACTAAAAACCCAAGGATCTATTGCCTTTCATCCTAGCTTTTAACTGATCATATCCCTTATTTTCATTAACATCTATCTAATTGCAATTATAGTATTTATTATGGCATGGATCCCACTGAAAAACTCCCCCGAGGGAAGGATTTCCATCAACTGTGGATTAGTTATCTACTTTCCTCATTTTTGCTGGAGCCAAAATTGCCATTGAAATACTACTCCTGAAGGTTAGGGTTCCCCCAGGAACAGCATGAAAGGGGAATACAAGTCTACAGTGGTAGGGAAACTCAAGGAAAATCATCCCCCCTTGCACTTGCAGAAATTTTTGGCAGGATCCAACCCTATGACTATACATTCCCAACGAGGGAAAGATCCAATACTACAATTCAATTGAATTTTATATCAAAAAGTAAACAAACAATAGGAGAATTTATAAGATATAAAAATTCTTCTAAAATTGTGTTAGATTATAAGTAAACATACTACTAGTACTGTTCTCCTGAACAAGCAACCAGTACTCCCCCCCTTCAAATTCCAACATTTAAAGTGGTTTTACAATAAGTCTGTTCCAAATGTGTTGACTTAGGGTACCATTCTCCTACCCAGCTAAACCAGTTTGGATAATGGTACAGACCAAAAACCAGGAAGGATATGCAGTTTTAAAATGTCTTCTTGACTGAATACATACCCACTCTGTCATTTGTCCTGCTCTGTTTACAGCCTCAGAACGAAGTAGAGGGAAGCAGGATTAACATACAAAATACCGCATTCTGAAAAGGTCAGATCGTAGGAGGCCATCAGAATCTGCCAACTCATTGTTAAGGACAACATTGTAATAAGAATATGAAAGGCTACACAAGACCTTTGTAAGTAAATGTTAAAATCTGGGACCATATAAATCTGCCAGATTTAGTACTACAATAGAGAATTTGGCTACAAAAAAGCCTAACATAAAACAAATCTGGTACTTGCTCTGTCCTTCAAACTCCCCAAATCTAGGATCTGAAATGAGGAAGCACGTTAGGGAAAGTTAAAAATTTTGGAAATAATTGCTCAGCTGATCTTTTTGTTAGCTTGGTCCAACAATGGATATATTTGGACCTAGGCTGCGGTGGCTCAAGTGGTTAAGACGTTGAACTGCAGGCTGTGGAAGGTCAGTATTTCAGCAGTTCAAGACCCGGGTGCCGCAAGACGGGGTGAGCTCCTGTCTCTAGTTCCATCTCCTGCCAACCTAGCAGTTCGAATTGCAAGTAGATAAATAGGTACCACTTCAGTGGGAAGGTAACAGCGTTCCGTGCACCTTGGTGTTTAGTCATGCCGGCCACATGACCATGGAAACGTCTTCGAACAGCACTGGCTCTTCGGCTTTGAAACGGAGATGAGCACCGCAACCCTAGAGTCGGATTTGACTGGCTTTCGAGCAAGGGAACCTTTACCTTTTAAGGAATTCAAATCTGTCTTGGGCTACTTCACATGGTACAGCAAAATATGGGTCTTTGAGCTTCCAAGTATGGATTGACTGCCTCTGTTCTGTGATATTTAAAATGGAAATTCATATGTGAAAATACACAGTAGAGATATGCCCATAGTCAGCATTCTAGATGCCTTCATCAATTGTTTGCAGATATGATCAATACCATCAAATATTATAGGAAGAGATGCAGTTACCTATAATGAAAAATTCATAAACACATCTTTCTGAAAACATTCCACAAGCCTCATCTTCTTGAGGAGCATGCTGACTCCGAATCAAAACTATCTGCCACATTTATTTATTTAAATTTATATCCTGTCCTCCCCACAAAGCAGGCTCAGGGCAGGTTCCAGCCTACAGTAATCTGCTGGGTCCAGATTTACATCATAAAAACAGAATAACAAAATACGTACAATAAATACAATAAAATAAAAAAACAAAAAAACCCACTAGTACTTTAGAATCGAATAGAAGGGGGAGGCCACATTGTCTTGGATACCCGCTGCCTCAACTGAAGGCCTAGCATTAAGAGCTCTATCTTGCAGGCCCTTCGGAACTTGGTAAATGGTAAAGTGCGCTGTTGGGTCGTAACTATATCATGGTCAGGGGTCATTTCGTAGAAAAAGAGCTAGGGGGATTCATTAGCATAACTCATTAGCATATGCCACACCCCCTGACATCACCGGAAGTGTGTCCTCCCCACAGCTGGCGGCGACCTCCAGCGGGCACCAGCAGGGAGCTCCAGGCCCCGCCCTCCCACACCTCACCTGGGGGGATGGCGTCCCCCGCGTCCCCCCCAAATGACCCCTGATCATGGTGACCCCGTGAAAGTGTCCCTCATGGGGTTTTCAAGGCAAGAAATGGGCAGAGGCAATTTGCAATTACTTTCCTTTGCATAGCAGCCCCAGTTCTTCCTTGGTGGTTTGGTTCCCCATCCAAATACTGGCCCTGCTTAGCGTTACTGGCTGAAGATAAGATTGGGCTTGCCTGGGCTGTCAGGGCTGCTATACCACTTGACTACCAGGTAGCAACTATCAGGAACATACAAAGTATAGTAGGACCACTGCCTTTCTTGGAAATTGTTATGGAGATAAAATGGGAAAGCGTGAGGTGCTGTGAACTCCATAGAGAAAGGGTGGGAAATAAATAAACAATAAGATGATGGCATAGCGTTTGACCTCTTGAGCAAAACTGCACGCCAAACTAAAGCATGCAAGCTATTATATCCCTGAACTGCTCCTTGCTGCTGTAGTATTTTTGCTGGCTGGTAAACCTAAACCTTAAAGATCTTTAAAAGGCCTGTGCTCCTCTTAAAAGAATGATGGAGAAACCAGTTTTGTCACATGCACCATCAAAATTCTGCAAAAGCCATTCCTTACGTGGGGCAAAATGAGAATTTCTCCTATGAAAGATGGAGGCTGGAATTTATAATTCAGGCTTCATTAGGCAAACCAGTAATATTCACCCAGGAGAGGCTAACAGTTGGAGAGCTGATTGGCAAATGTGTCAAAAAAAAAGGAGGGAGAATTTCTTTCCTTTCTCTAAGCTGTTTTGCACATGTCTCTACACCTTCCAAGAGAGTGTTGGGAGACACCGTCCGCAACCATACAGTTCTGTTTTCCTTCTTTCAGTCAATGGAACTCTGGTGAGATGACTTTCTTCCCCAGTGGTATTTCTGGTATTTCAGAGTTTATGCTCTCAGAGCTTTTTTTTTTTTTTTTTTTGGAGTACAAATGATTAGCTAGCAAGTGGGAGTGATACTATGAACTTCTCCAGATTCCATCCTACTGTAGTGGCCAACAAGTGTGACACTTTTCATGGAATCTGTGGGGGGGGAGTTTATTCTATAGGAAAACAGATGTTTCTTGTAGCCACAGATATTCTAGTCCCAATACACATGCATTTTTCTCACAGGACTACTGCAAACAGCTGCAAAGGCACATTCTTTCAAGAATAATGGTCTAAAGTATAGGAATATTTAGACTGTACATACAAAGTAAGTTTCTGAACTGAATCTCTTTGTCACTCTCTAGAGTGACCAAGGAATACAATTCAGGGCAGAACTGTCCAGACAGGGGATATTGCTCCCAAGGTCTTCTATGCGGTTTAGTAAAGTTTGTATTCTGGGCCACAGTGCTGAAGGGCTAAAGCCTACGCTTTACATCAGACATCTGGGTCACAGTATTGTTCCTTCTAGTAGTAAAGTGGCTGATTATGATGTGACTGTGAAAGCCGCAAACCCATTCTGCATAAGAAAAAGGTAGGGGGCTCCCTAGGTATGCAAAAATAAACTTGTGCATTAATCACAAGGGAAGAAACCTCAAAGCAGCTTGCTGAGAACTGTATATGCTCAAAGAGGTTTGGAATGCTGACACTGAGAGTAAAAGGGCAAGAGAGGAAATAAGCCTGAGAAGTTACAGAACCGTGAAGGCTAAGATTGCCTCCCATCTTACAGTTCCCTAAGAGCCTCCCAGCTTGTGGGGGCTAGCTGTTGGGAATAAAAATACTGACCTTCCTTATGTGATTATGGTCCGAAGTACTGAGATCACATATGTGAAATGCTTTGAACACTGAAAGGCTACATGGGTTGTCTACATGAAACTCATTTAAAAAAAAGGAAAAAGGAAACCAGCTTGCTATGGAATGATTTTTTCTTAATAGTTATGTGCTGATTGTGTTTAAAAATACTCCAGTTAATGGCATTAATATTTAATATATTCCAAAGTACAGCCCCACGGAAGAATTAATTTAGAGGTGCCAAATATTCTTGGCCATTGCCCTTCGCTACCTGAAAATGGGATGTTACTGCGACTTCCGACAAGATGAATCCTGTGACTGAAATGGGTTTTAATTTTTTTTTTTTTTAGATTCAATTATAAACTGGTCATCTACATCTTGTACAGTTCCTTGGTGTTATACTTGTCTAGCAATCATTTCCTTCCTTAGCGTTACTCTATCTCTGTGCTTCAGGGGAACTTAAATCTGCAACTAAATTTTCATAGGATGATGCTTCTCTCATTGAGAACTGAAGCAGCAGAGAGCTGGGAAAGAGGGGAAGGGTAAGTTTTGCCTCAATCGGGCTCCAGATTCTCATGCCCCAAGAGTCTGCTTGAAATACTCAGGGTATTATGATTATAGCTTTAGCTTGTCATGAAAGATAAATGCATTTCCTGTACTTAGACCAAATTATAAAACCCCAGAACTTAATGTCTAAGTGTTAGCTGTAATCATGGAAATATTTTAATTTGGTTCCTGGGGAAGAAGTTCGGTATCTATTTTAGCACACAAGGACTTTGTGTTTCAGTTCACTGATCTAGTCAATCTACTTTTAATTAAAACTCTTTGGTACCCAAAAGCTTAGGCTAATCCCTGAGAATTTTAGATGCCAAAAGAGAAAGAGAGAGAGAAAATGGTTATTGTTGACAGCTGCCCTTTGAGACAAAAGTCTTGGGGCTTCAGGTTGTCATGGGCTAGTTTTAGAAATGAGGAAGAACAGACAGGTTGATATCCAAGATTTTGCCTTATGCTGAAAATGGGTTAATACAGAGAAGCAAACAATATTTACTGCCTTGCTTTTATATTGGCTTGTGATAAGATATATGGGTGAACTCTAGTTGTAGGTTTATATCCATCTATCCGTCTGTCTGTCTGTCTGTCATAACAATAGCTCTTTATTTAACATAACTAACATTCTTCAGGCTTTCCAGATGACTGCTTTAAATATCCCAAATGTATGTTTTTTAAAATAAAAAATTTCAGACTAGTGACTGTTGTTCACTTTAGGGTGCATTCAGATGAGCAGCTAATCCTGCCATCATGCCAGTTTGAATTTGATCCCGATCTTTTTAATCCATCGTAGCACGGCCAGACATCCCCCTGGTGAATCGCCTTACCGCACGCTGCCTCCATTGTGGATTGTCTAGGTGCACTCCACTGAAGGAGGCATGTGCAGTGGGGGTTTTTAAAAACAAAGTTTGCGCATGCGCATAGGCGTCACAGCGCGTCCTTGTTGAAGGAGGTGCACGGTGGGGTTTTTTTTTAAAGAAAACTTTTTGTGCATGCACATAGACGTGACAGTGTGTCCTTGTTGATCCGCACATGTGTAGAGATTTTTTAAAATGGTGCCCGCTTGGGACAGTCTGACGTCAGATCACCCCGACAGGAGGATTGCACCCCGGTAGAACGATCAGACGGGTGAAAGTCCGCAGTTGTCCCACAAGTAACTGAAAACCCCAGATTTAAAGTGGTATCTTTTAAGTACGGCTCTGAAGCACAGCAAAACCAGATGCCCATGGAAGAAGGACATTTCCCAGATGTTTGTTTCTGGACATTACCTTTAGATCCGTGAGGCAATCGTGCCTCACACGGATCTAAAGAGCCGTCTGATCGGACACATAGAAAGAATATGAACCATATGTGTGTTTCACATGTAGTCTCATGTAGTGATTAGTGTGTGTGGCTAGAACCTGGGTGAACATGGTTCAAATCCATGCCCATTGGATGCCTATGGGCCAGTTACTTTCTCTCTTATCTTACCAACCTGACAGGATTGTGTTTGGGATAAGGTAAGGGTGTGGGGAACATTGATGCTACCCTGCGCTCCTTGGAGAAGGGCAGGATAAAAATAAATAGATTTCTAAGGGGAAGGATGAGTAGGCAAGGGGGTGAGGCTTAAGGAATTGTTGGGAATAAATGAGCTCTGAACCCCTGCAGTTGCTCTGACCCGAAGGTAGGGGGTAAGTGAGTAAAGCGCTTTCTGAGCACAGGGTGGGATATTTTTACATCTTTCTCTCAATGCTTTGTGGGATAGTTGGGTGTGTGAAATTGAATTTGAGAAATTTGTGCCTCTCAACACACATCTCCCAAGCCTAATTTTACTGCCCCTCAGGTGTATGGGTTTCTGATGCTTTCACAGTTCAAAGACTCCTTGATCTGTCTGAGTTGTTAGAGATAGTACAAACAACCCTCGTGCTCATTTTTCACATGCCCTCAACATCCTGTGGCTCCTGCAGAGCAATGGGCATGTTCAGTTTTTGTCAGGCTATTTTTCCGTTAATCTTTAAATTTACAAGTTAATAAGGCTTTTTGGGAGGGAGGGGTTTGTCAGTCAGTTGTTATTGCATCAGCAAATAAGCCATAGCAAAAACATGATAGTTCCCACAAAGGAAGAAACAAGAAATTTCCTATACATTTTCATAAAAGAAATTAAAATGCATAATATTGTTTCAAATTAAATGTTTCAAATTAAAACTATGAAAAAAATTGAAAAATGTTTCAAATTAAAACTATGGATTTGGGGAGGAAGTACTCTCAGTATATAAAGACTCCTGCCTTGTTTGTGGGTGTTTTACTGGTGTAGTGAATAGTGCTGGATTACTTTGATATTAGGAAGGGTGATTTCATTTTTGTATTCCAGTACTTGACGGATCTTCCATAAATTTTGTTGAGAAATGTCCATATTCCCAAGACAAAGTGAATTAACTTGCTGGCCTAGTTCAACCGTTGGTTAAGGCAGATGTGTTCTACATGCAGTCATGATTTCTCTGCCTCTGCTAAGTTAAAGGTATTTTCTCACAGGAATGGTGAAACAGGTTGTTTGATAGACCCACTTTTTATAAGTTCTTGAGGCAATAATACAGTAAAATATGGGGCTGTTAGTTAAGGTGAAGCGGCTAGGAGTGTGGCACCAACTGTAATTGGCTGGGTGGGTGAGGAGTACAGGCACTGCCAGCGTAGGGTGAAGTCAGGAGCCACTGTGCATATGCTTCTTCCTACACAGGACGTCAGAGCCCCAAATGGTACCCAGCTTCACCCTATGCCAGCAGCAGTCATATTCCCCCACAGTGGCCCAGCAGCAGCACCCATGCCAGCAACAAAGAGTACAGGCACAGCAGCCCCTGACTTTGACCCATGCTGGCAAGGTGCAGCTAGAGAGGGGAACTAGCACAGCAGTGCCTGGTTTCATCCTGCCACTGCAGTTATGGTGCAGTAGGCACAGTAGTACCTATCTGAACTCTGTGCCCACTGAGACATAGTGAGGCTGGTTTTCCCCTGCTGGCCTGGGTGGGTTCGGATAGCAAGGGGAAGTGTGGTTGTGCCTCCGTTCCTTGCAGCTGGCTCCTTGTTCCTCCATGCGATAAGGGTGGGGTGGTGGCAGGTGGGGTGTGGCTGCAGGAGGGGCATGGCCCCTTTCCACGGCCATTTTGGCCTCCCTTTCTGCCCACACCTCTGGAATCGTTTTTCAGAGCAATGTTGGAGGGACATTGTTCAAGGTAGGATTAATCTTGCAATTCTTATTTCTGTACTTTTCCGTGGAAGAAGGCCAGTGGTCCAAAAGTAGGGAGAGTTTAAGGCTGTTTCTCAGGCACATCAGTACAGAAGATGACCCTGTCCCTTGTTTTTGAGGTACAGCACACTTCATAACCATTCCCTGTCATGGTGGAATGGCAGGATGGGGAGGTAAAACAAGCCTACTACCCCACAAACCTCAGATGAATGAAATGTGAAGGTCAGCGGAGGTTGAACCATAGCATTATTCCCTGCACAGGAATTACTCACTTGACCTGATGAAGTGAACAGTCACTACTGGATTCATATTACTTCACTCATACAAATGGGGAGAATAAAATATTCTATATCAGTAACACTACACTAGGTTTTAAAAAAAACCAGTCAGACCTCTTCTTAGCGCCCTCCACACAGAAATGCATTATGAATAGACATAAAAATATTAGTATCTGCTACACATGATAGGCTTGGAACATTGTGAGTTGAGTTCAAAGAAGTTCAGAAGGCTATTC
>NW_015167534.1:40496-55644 GCF_001447785.1 Gekko japonicus | reverse complement strand
TTCAGCAGGCTCTTCATTGTTGTCCCTCTTAAAGGAAAGCTAGTGTACAAGGAAGAGCAGCATCACTATCTTTGCAGTATGAAACCATGTGGGAATTCATCTCCTGAACTTTGTTGTGAGGATCAGCTGAAGTCCATTGCACACCAGCTATGTGCTAGTTACAATGAGGTGGCAACAGCAACAAGGATAGCGCTGTAACTTAAGCTTAAATGAAGCTTTGCATTTGGAGCTATGTGGTTATACATTCATTTGTGCATGATCACTTTCTGTTTGGGGAGGGGCCATAGCGCAGTAGTAGAAGATCTAATATTCTGTGTCTGGTATCTCAAATTAATAGATGATGTGAAGAGACCTCTACCTAAGACTCTGCTGATCAAGGCAGAAAATACTGACCTTGATAGACCAATAGTCTGATTCAGCATAAGACAGTTTCATGTATGTCTATGTGTTGTTCATAGATGTGTATGCTATGAAGAAACAGAATCTAAATAATTCTTTGCCATAACCTTTTATAGTTCTAAATTTAAAAAACCCTACAAGAACACCATAAGTTTCTGCATAGAGTTGCCAACTCCAGCATGGGCAATTCTTGCAGACTTGGGGGCAGTTCCTGGAGAAGGCAAGGGGTTTGGGGTGGGGGGAGCTCAGTAGGGATATGATGCCATTTCCTCCAGGGGAACTGTCCTCTGTTGCCTGGAGATCAGTTGTAATTCCAGGAGAACTCCAGGCTCCACCTGGAGGATGGTAATCCTACTCAGAGGTCATTTCGTAGAAAAAGAGGTGCAGGAGCTCATTAGCACAACTCATTAGCATAGCTCATTTGCATATGCCACACCCCCTGACATCACCGGAAGTGTGTCAGAAGGCAACACCCACCACTCAGGCTCCATTGGACTGTTTTGGATTGCTAGCTATTGGGGGGGGGGACGTGCAGATCTGTCCTCACAGAGGAGGGAGAGCTTGTACCTGAAGGCGGGCCGGGGGGGGCTCTGCAACTTACCTGGCTGCTTCTTGTTCCTCATGGCCCGACTGAGGGCTGCTGGGAGCAGGGGGCGGGGCTTGTTGCATGTGCCCGCCCCCTGAGCTCCATATTGCTGGAGCTGCGCTCCTGCAGGAAATGACCCCTGATCCTACTCTAGTGTTGTCTCCTCCCTGGCAACCAAACCAGTTAAGTAGCCTCTGGAACTGGGTGGGGGGAACAGATAGAATAATATGCTAAGTCCAATATAACTTGAGAAAACAAATACATTTATGGATAACATAGTTTTTGTTATAAACCTGACAATGTGAATGCCATACATATTTGTTTATAAGATGCTACCAACTCTTTATAGTGCTAATCAGCTGTAGATAGAGAGCAATGTGTCCAAAATTAGTCTGTGTGCTTTGATAATTGTACATGTCTTTAAATAGAAATTGCCTATTTCTGTATTCTTAGGGATCATGACAGATTATGGTGGGTGTCCAGCCCTCATCCTAGGCACCAGACCTTATAATAAACTTGACACCACTTAACAATAAAAATGGCAGCATTATAGAGTACAAATACGTGGACATGGACAGGGCGTTTCCTAAAGAGATACGCACTGTTCACGTCTGGAATATCTCTACCTCTCACCATTTTTCATTTAAAATGTTTTCTTCCCTGTGGGTGAAACTTTGGACAAAATCTTACAATAGTTTCAGAGTTTATTTTGACATGCAGCTGGACATATTTTATGTAGGTTTTTTTTTAAAAAAGCCTGGTGCAGTAAGAATTATTTTTTGTGTGGTTGGGTGTATTGTGTTTACAAAAGAACATTGTTGTTTCTTAAAAATAAATAGAAATGGAATATGAACATTGTTAAGTTTCCTTCTTGCCTGCCTTTTGGTTAGAAAAGCTTTCTAGTATGTGCACATGCAGGTTAGGGAAATGCTGCAGTGAGAAGCAATGCTTAGAATGAATGCAGCACAACACACCTGCCTTCGTTCAGTCCTTGGGCTACCTGGACTACATCAGTTTTTGTGTGTGTCTATGAACTGACAATAAACCTCGTTTGGAATCCGGAGTGTACTCGGTCTCTGCCTTAATGTTTGCTGCCCGTGCCTTAATGTTTCCGATTTTTCTTTAAAATGTAAATCCTGGTGGAAACTTTTTAATGGGATCACCAATAAAATTTGGTGGAGCACATGGTGTTCGTCATGATCCAGTAGCAATGTCACCTGCTCTTTTTTATTGCCCATTAGATCAAATTCTTCTGAGACACTCCGCAATGAAATCCAGCCCTTTAACTAGGCAGGCCAATTCTTTAGCCTGTTCTAAGTGAAGCTGTGCCAGACAGCCTTCATTCCTTAAAAATAACAAACTGCGCCATTCTTATTACCTTTCTCTATGGCTTGTAGAAATGCTGTTCTTTTATGGTTTTAATACTTGCTCTGGCTAGAGAGTAGTTATCATTATATCATGCAGTTAAGTAAAGGAAAGCAATGATTTATTGCTAAATTCCAGGAAAGCTACGATTATTATAAATCCAGTTCCCAAAGAAGGGAAAAGAGAATGAGCGTAGTTGGGTGCCAGCTAAGTTCCCACTTCCCCCTTTTTGCATGACAGATGCAGCGAAGAAAACAGCGCCAAGACAATGAGATTGTAATCAGTTATGACACAAAGGTGGTATGAATGGGTCAGGGATAACAAAACACCATCTCCAGTAAGGCTGCAGTCTTGCACACTGTTCTGTGCACTCACGTCCTGTTTATTTCAGTGGGATTTAAATAAGCAGAACTGGGTTGCGCTGATTTCATGACACTGAACACATTTAATTGGAAGTCTTGTCTATGTTTCTTGTGGAGATTTCTTAACAGTCAGTGTCTCCAAAAGAAATGAAGCCCAAGTATGCATAACGCCCTGCCTTTGCGCATTTTGATCCTGTACTATTTTCCTCACTCTTGGTTGTTTCCCCTTCTCAGCATCAAGATTAATGGGGGGGGGGGCTGTTGTATTTGTCACACTGGTGCATGGGTGAAATACATCACACAAGAAGAATCATGCTACCCATACACATACAACCTCATCAGCTTAGCATTTGGGGACTGTTTCATCAACACACGCAAGTACACATGTGCATCAGTTAGATTATAAACATTTGGAGCAGAGATTGTCATATGCTCCTGTTGCTCTATGAAGTGCCATATGAATTGACTCTGCTGAACACGAGGTAGGCGTCTTGCTCCAGAGAGAGGAGGAAGCTTTGTCTGCTGGAGTTCGATTCTTTCCTTTGATGAAGCAAAACCCCACTCAGTGGAAGGAACTAATAGGATTTAATGCATTGTCCTTAATTACCTTATTTGGGCAATGACAGAAATGTTCTGTTATTGGATTGTGTGGAATGGCTGTCCCTCAGCCATACCTTTTAGCTCTGGTCTGAAAAAAAAGAAAAAAATTACGTAGTGCTCTCAGTGCTTCACATCTGGAACTATTGGTCATTAAGGTCACTGGGGAAAGTCCTGTTGGACTGATGGTCTGGGGGCGGCTCCTGCAAAGGGGGCAGGAGCTGCTGTCACCACAAGCTGGCAGCCCCCACTTCATGGAAGCCCACAGACACCCCTCCGCCTCGCACAATTTGGGCAAGAATGTGTTGGGCAGAAGCTGCAGCAATCCTGTCCCTCCAACAGGGGCAGGACCTCTTCTTCCTTCCCTCCCTCTTCTTTTTTTTTGGGGGGGGGGTAGGGCCCTTTGCAGGGCCATTTTTGCCTCAGAGCCAACCTCTGCATTGCATACCTTTATGTTGTAATTCTTACAATTGTCCTGTATGGGAGGCAGTATGGTTATCCATGAACTGCTGAAGGGGAGCTTTGGCTTAAGACCTAACTACACCTTACATTTTCCTCAGGTACATCCTAGGATCAGGCCACAGATGTGTTCTGGAAGCTCTGTCCTTCCTTGGTGTTTGGGGACGCAGTTTGGACTGGACCTGGTATGGACTAGGCCTTCCCTCCTGCACCATGTTCCTGACCCCAAATGACCCCAGGCAGCTGCCACTGGGGGCCCCATTAGGGGCTGAACATATACCAAAATGGCTACATGTCCCTTTCCCCAGTGAACCAAATAGCAGCCAGCTGTTAGACTGGGGAAATGGCTAAATCCTTACCCCACATACCTTGGCACCATTCCAAATCAGGCCCCTGCAAGCCTGGGAAGCACAAAACTCCCAGAATATGTCTATGACCTTAGAGAAGTTCAATAAAAAAACCCAGCCAGCTCACATATTTAAAGTATGGATTTAATACATTACTGGCAAACATCCACAGTTTCTTGTAGTGGTTAAGTGTGTGAACTCTAATCTGGGAGAACCGGGTTTGATTCCCCACGCCTCCACTTGCAGCTACTGGATGACCTTGGGCAAGCCATAGTTCTGATAAGAGCTGTCCTTGAATGAGCAGTTCTGGAAAGAGCTCTCTCAGCCCCACCTACCTCACAGGGTGTCTGTTGTGGGGAGGGGAAGGGAAGGGAAAGAAGTTTGTAAGCCACTCTGAGACTCCAAGTGAAGGGCAGGGTATAAATCCAATTTCTTCTTCTTCTTAAAAAAAAAAGCCAAACCAACCCCTCCCCCCAAAACCCCTGTCCTTTGAAACAATAGTCATTAAATTCAAAGAAAGCCTACAGTTATTAATTGTGCTATCATAAGAAAAAGAGCAACACCCTTCTCAACTCCTTGACTTTAGCTGATTCAGAAGGGTGTAACTCTGTTTAGGATTGCACTGTTAGTTTCCACTCACAGAACTGAAAAGAACATCAGTTCAATATCTGTTACTTATGGTCACAGAGTAAATCAGTCATCCATGTTTAAAGGGGTCACTTTGAAAAGATCAGTGATCCAGAGGATGTCTTCTGAAACATGCTATCCGGGGGGAAAAACCTGGTACACCCAGACAGCCATATCCACATCCTGAAAGGAGCCATAAATCAGCAACAAACATATATATTGAAGACAAAGTATAAAAATCATCCAGTTTGATCAAAATTCAATATGAGCATTTACATATAATTAATTATTTCATAAAAGCAGTGTGGAATCTTAGATCTCACCATCGAATTATGTCAACATGATACCTCTAGAAAAGGGTGCCATTTATGCTGCTCTGTTATAAGTTGGAAAATGTTGTTGTTCTATGAAAATATAATAAAAATATTTCTAAAAACACAAACATATGACTATCAGTGCACTTTTAGGGAATGCCAGTTCCTGGGTAGACAGCATGCATATGACCCATGACTGGAGACAACTGATGAAATGATTGATTCATACCGGCTAGTTCAATGCACCTTTTACCCTCTAGCAATATGTAAATAGTCATAATTACATAGAGCATTTCATACAATAACTAGCTGTGCTCTCCTGTATATTTACATCTTTCCAGAAATAAATGAAGGCTTCCAAAATCATTTCTTCCTTCATTTTGAAATTTTAAATTACCTAATCTAGTTTCTGAAATGGAACCAAAGACTTGAGAATCCTTCATTGTTTCATTTCTTTTTCATGTCTGAATCCTGTATCAAGTGCTGTTCATTGTCACAATTCTTATGTCCTCCAGTAAACCTGCACCTCCAGTTCAGTTGCTCACCTCTTTCTCCATTACCAGTTCACACATGTGCACATTACCAAACAGCACAATGTGATAATATGTATGATTGCATAATTTTCTTGTGAACTTCATTTATTTATTTAGTGCATTGATAAACATTGTGAAAAATGAAACTTGATAAGAGAGTCGGGGAACCTGCAAGGACTTGTGGGAGAAAATAAATCCAACCCCCCCCTTTACCCTTGCTAGCAGCCGAGGCCTGGCCTTTTGTGTCCCCGGTTGCTAGATCTGGGTTCCCTCCTCTCCTCACTGGCTCTGCCTTCCTTCTCCTTCAGCACTAGCTCTTGCTCTGATTCCCACTCTGACCCCAGCTCCCCACAAGCGTGGATCCCCTCTGTACCCTCAACTGCTATGTTCTGACATCCTCCCTCCTGATGGTGGGTTCAGTGTAGCTTCCCTCCACCTCCTTTTGTACTTGGTAGGTGCCACTGCCACAAGATTGGACAACATTGGGGATTCTGGCAGCCCCAAATTCCACCCAGTTCCAGGGCTGTGGAGGTCTTGTGTGTGTGTTGAGATTTAGTAACATCCGTACATGTACAGACATCACTAGGAGGGTTACCCAAAGTTAATTTTTAAAATAAGGTATTTCTCTAAACTGGGGGGTCCTGCCAGTAAATTACAGCTGTGGTGGGTCTGGCTGTGTGGATTTAACTATCTGCATGGGGACTAGCCCTTGGCTTTTAGATACTGGGATGGTATCTGTGCATGCACCAGCATTCTTGTTCTGCGATATTTTACCAATGCCACAAGCAACACCCCATCATACAATCATTTCTGAAGAGTTTTATTAGTTTGCATATGCACGTCACTAAAGTGGACCAGTCAAAAGACACCGATAAATTTACAGGGCAGAAAGCTGCATCACCCAATGTCAGAACTAATTTGCAAAATTGGTCCTAGTTAAAGCAGAACTCAGGAGAAGCAGAAGTCAGGGCAGAGTGACTCATGGAAAATAAAGTAACTGAAACAGGGAAATGCTTTTATGCCTGTTCCAAGTATATTCATAAAAGAGAGATGCCTTGAGAAAGACACTGAGGACTGGAATCACAAATACTGGTTCCTGAAGTGTACACACAAACCATATGCACAATCTGGCACCTTGCATTTTTTAGAATTCCAGATTGTGTGTACATAAAACCTGTACATGTGTACGCTTTGTGTGCACAGGTGATCAACAGATTAATATCAACAGTGGAACCTGCTCCCAGAATCCATAGCTCTTTCTCCACACTTTTAGAATCTCTGACTAGGGCTCATGTGAAATGTACATAGTGGTGAACCATGATTAGGAAATGTCATCCATATCCACCATTAATGGAGAGATTTCTGTTTTGCTAGTGCTGTCCATTACAAAAATTGGGAGAGGTAGATAGCAGATATCAGTTTCTGAATCTTTCATGAATTTCATCAAAGCCACAGCATCATTGCTCCAGGTCCGGCACAAACTTGCAACATGGGCTTCCATCCCCAGTTCTAAAGCATATATATATATAGTCTCATGAACCACAGAAGTTTCTATTTTTATGAAATAGCATGAACAGATTATACTATGTCAATGGGCTTTTCTCCTGGGATGAATACTTCTAGATCTCCAGGCCCTGATAATGTATGCCCATTTCTATGCCCCTCCCCCAACAGACTTGGGCACTGAACCTTGTCCTAGGCTTTGCTCCTCTACTTCATTTTATTCAGTGCCAAGAACATACTTGTTTCTCCTTTCATCTCCCCTCCCAGCATTTTTATCTGTATTCATGATAGAACCTTGAGCAATCTTTCTTGTGCATTCCGTAGATGAAAAGAGAAAGAAAGAGGCAATTGTTCTGTGAGTTCCCTACCTACATGACATCTGTAGAACACTATCAGGGTGGAGCTGTAGCCAAAAATGTCTTTATATGGAAAGCAATAGTACTCACGGAGTGGAGATTTAAACAGAAGAGACTGGGATGAATGGCAGCCCCAATGAACGTTGCCCAATCCAAAATTCAATTAGAATTCCATGTTAAGCTGTCATGATTGAAATAGTTCCCATTTCGAGGGGAGACCATTACAGCATATTTTAACGTTACATGCATCAAAGTAATGGACACTCAGTTTTGCCTAGTGACAGTCATTCAGAACTATGCTGGAATTGAGGGGGAAAAAGAGACTCAAACCTTGACTGAGAACGATCAAAGTCCTTGCCTTATCTCATCCTGAGACAATGCGTGGGAAAAAAAACCCCTCTCACTAGTTGGTCATTTTCCCAGGGGGCTCTTGGTGAAGACATTTGGCATACTTACAAAGAAACCAGAAACTTTGAGAGACAAACATGTTTAACAGGTGCCTCAAAGTATTTTAATATTAATGGCACCTGCTGGTTGCTGATGAGAGTTAAGTGACCCCTTGGGGCTCTCCCCTCCCATAAGCGGCAGGATGAGGCCTATCTTTAATTAATGAAAAATTATCTTCCAATTATAAAGATGTAGAGACTTCAAGCAAAAACATTTCCTCTAGAGGCAAAGAAAACTTAGTTGCCCATAACCTTTGATTACGTAAATTAACACCACATGCTTATTAAAGTACAGTATGGCAGTAATTTTAATCAAGATTCTGGAATATGATATGGTGTTGCAAGGCCATGCTGTCTCATCAGGTTCTTTACGAATACTATATCAGTCACACAAAAATTAAAAGTTGAGCTATGTTCTATTTGTTAACAATCTATTCCTGTACTAATTGGAGAGGGACTTCTAATAATGTAGCTGATGATTTCTACTCTCTGAATAATGAATTGTGTGGATCAAATAATTCTTGCGTTTCAGGTAATAAAATTTCTTTGATAAAAATTTGATGCATACAAATGATGGCCCTTTAATTAAGGAAGAAGCTTCCACGTTGTATTTCCAGCTTTAATGGATATCAAGTTAATACCATACAGAACAAATTTATACAAGTACACAAGACAGGGGCTGGGTTCATATATTAATCAGTTTTCCCCGCCCACCCTTGATTTCTATGGTCTTGGATGACTGCATATTAAATCATGTACTATATCAGTCACACAAAAATTAAAAGTTGAGCTATGTTCTATTTGTTAACAATCTATTCCTGTACTAATTGGAGAGGGACTTCTAATAATGTAGCTGATGATTTCTACTCTCTGAATAATGAATTGTGTGGATCAAATAATTCTTGCGTTTCAGGTAATAAAATTTCTTAGATAAAAATCTGATGCATACAAATGATGGCCCTTTAATTAAGGAAGAAGCTTCCACGTTGTATTTCCAGCTTTAATGGATATACCTCAATCTTCAAATTAATACCGTACAGAACAAATTTATACAAGTACACAAGACAGGGGCTGGGTTCATATATTCATCAGCTTTCCCCGCCCACCCTTGATTTCCATGGTCTTGGATGACTGCAATCTAAATTGATTTGATTGGATTTGATTTCCATTAAAATTATGGAAGAAGTGATATAGGATGAGATGACTGCATATTAAATCATCCCTTACCATGTGTGGTTGAGCCATTGCAGAGACAGAATACACAAGAGAGATGCATCACATGAACATGCAAAGTTGGCATATTATGTGTCAGGCCATTGGTCTATCAGCATCAGAATTGTCTGCTCTAACTGGCTGTGGCTATCAGCTAGAGTAGTGGTTCTCAACCAGTGGGACACAGAAGTAGTCAAGGTGAGATGCAGGGTTTTCATAACAATTACTAAGAATTCTATCTACCTCAATTCCCATGTCTACCTGCTAGTGTGACATGTCAACTTTTACTGACCCTAGCTGCCATCACATACCCTACTTGCTAAATCCTTGTCAACCATCCAGAAGTTCTTTGTCAACCACATACCCTACCTGCCACCAACATGCTTGTCATAACCTTGGGCACGCAGAGTTTCTTCTAATCCCTCATCCCCACCCCCACTCACCAGCAAGTGTCTTTGGTGTGCCACTTCCTGCCAACCCTTCTTGCTAGGATAGAATAATTTTGGGGTGAGTGCTAGAGCCTCACCCCAATGTGATGCTGGTGCTTCCAGGTCACACCAGAAGTAATGTCATCATGCAGTGACAAAGATCACCCCAAGGATCCAGTTCCGGTCAAGGCAACGGTGGATGGAGGTGGGAGGGCTCCCTGCCGAAACCGCCGGAATTCCTCGCCCCCTGGCACCCAAGAGCACTTCCAGGCAACATTCTGGCTGCAGAATTCTGTACCAACTGAAGTTTCTAAACCCATCTCAAGGGCAGCCCCACACAGAGCACACTGCAGTGATCGAATCTAGATGTAACCAGGACATGCACCACAGTGGCCAGATTTTGCTGCCCAGGAAAGGCTTGGTAAAGATACTCCTAGCCACTGTTGCCACCTGCTTATCTAGCAGCAGGACTGGGTTCAAAAGCACCCCCAGACTATGCACCTTGTTCCTTCAACCCCATCCAGAATGGGTGACATCTTAAAACCTGGGTGAGATATTCTGCCCACCAGTAGCGCTTCCATTTTATTGAGATTAAGCATCAGTTTATTAGCCTGCATCCTCTCCAGAACTACCTCCAGGCACTGGTTCCTGTTCAGGGTTTCTATAGACTCCCTGGGATCAGCTGGAAGTGTGAGATAGAGCTGAGTGTCATCTGCATATTGGTGGCAACCCAGTCCACCTCTCAGATGATCTTATCCAGTGATTTCATGAAGATGTTAAAGAGCATAGAGGAAGAAGAAGAGTTGGTTTTATACCCTGCCCTTCATTACTCGAAGGAGTCTCAAAGCGGCTTACAATCTCCTTCCCTTCCTCTCCCTACAACAGACACTCTGTGAGATAGGTGGGGCTGAGAGAGCTCTGAGACAGCTGTGACTGACCCAAGGACACCCAGATGGCTTCATGTGGAGGAGTGGGGAATCAAACCTGGTTCTCCAGATTAGATTCTGCTGCTCTTAACCATGACACCACACTGGCCTCCAGCTTCATTGCCTACCTTTGGTCCTTCTTCAATGATATAGCCTAAGGATTTCCTCCATTTTTAAAACATAACTAGGGATAAAATTACTATTATTTTTAATCAGAGAGGTAAAAGAAGTTAACGTTTTTGATGATCAGGCTGATTAAGAGTTGTGGAGAACCTGAAAGCTTGTTCATGGTATTGTGTTAATTCTGATCTTAATAACAGGTAAAAGGAGTTACTTATTGTACTCTACATACTTCAATAACAGCTAAGATGCTGAAGTTGTATTTATCTGACATATGAAGGAGATGTCATCAGGTATATATGACTGAAGTCTTAAATAATAAAAATTCTACATGAACTCTGCTTCTTCTGTTTATAAGTTGTGAATCTCAGAACCCTGACCTTTTACATCAAGTGAACTATATCCCAGAAAAAGTATCACAGTTATTTTGTGTTAATGGTGTGAAATTTTAGAGAAGGAAAGAAGAGTGTTAAAGCAATCCTAAAAACACTTTCCTGGGAGTAAGCCCTGTTGAATAGGCCTGTGTACGATTTTGAGTAGGCCCGCCTAGAACAGCACTGAAAATCTACTATATTATGCTCATGTTGTCATAAAGAACACTATTCCCAGAACAACTTGATCGAAGTAGCATCTTCACGAAGAACCAGCATTCCATAGGAAAGGAAATAAGAGTTACAAGAAAAGGTCAGCCACTAGTACACCAACAAAGCAAGACAAAATGGAGCCTGAAGTTGGTAGCTTAAAATCAAATTCCAAAGCATTTTATGAGCCAAAGAATGGTACTAATTTCTGTATTAAAAACACACTTTGCACGATTGAACAAAGACAATGAATGAACATTATTCACAGAGCTGAGGCATGCACTTTGTTCCAAGAAATGGCAAAGATTTAGCCTACAGCTCCAGGACAATGGAGAACACCACACAAGAGGAATTCAGCACAGGCACTTAGCCCAAATACAATCTTTACATAGAAATAGATATATATATTTAAAAATACATCCATAACAAAGCTCAAGGCCACTTACAGAGCAGTCCCCCAGCCAGCCTCTCTCTTGGAAAAATCTGGCTGAGTTGCATGGTGGTTGGGCTGGTAGCTGCCAGTGCTAGTCCACACGTAGCTCAGCTGCACTGTAGATACCACTGCCAGACTGGACCTAGCCCAATTGAGTGGAGGCTGCCAGCACTGGGCTTAGCCTAGCTGTGCAATGGGTGCCAGGTTGGTTCTAACTCAGCTAAATTTTGGCTGCTGCCAGACCAGACCAGGCCTAGTACAGTTGTACGGTGGCCACCACTGGGCTAGGCTGAGTTGCATGCTGGCTGCTACTGGGCCATGCTGGGTTAAGTGGTGCAGTGGTCCACTGCTGGGCCAAATTACATAGTGGTCATTGCCACAAGACTGGGCCCTGTTGTGTGGTGACTGCTGCCACCAGGCCAGACCCCGTTGCACAGTGGCTCCCACATATCCAGGAAAGGCCCACCGAGCCCAGTTGTAACCTGGCCATGGCCAGACTGAGCAGATATGTGGTGGCTATTGCTTGGCCGTACTGAACTGAGTGGCATGGTGGTTGTCAGCAGAGGTTATTTCGTAGAAAAAGACATGCAGGAGCTAATTAGCATAACTTATTAGCTTAACTTATTTGCATATGCCATGCCCCCTAATATCACCAGAAGTGTGTCAGAAGGCAACACCCACCACTCAGGCTCCAGTGGACTGTTCTGGATTGCTAGCTATTGGGGGGTGAATGTGCAGATCTGCCCTCACAGAGGAGGGAGAGCTTGTACCTGAAGGCGGGTTGGGGGGGTGCTCTGCAACTTACCTGGCTGCTTCTTGCTCATCATGGCCCGACTGAGGGCTGCTGGGACCAGGGGGTGGGGCTTGTTGCATGTGCCTGCCCCCCTGGGCGCCTTACTGCCGGAGCTCCACTCCTGTGCGCTCCCGCAGGAAATGACCCCTGGTTGTCAGTATATTGGGCCAAGTAGTGCAGTGATAGGGTTGCCAGGTCGTACCTGCAGCTGGCAGAGGGCTCCTGGCTGAGTTGCATGGTGGGATCTTCTGCTGTGCACACATTGCACGCAATGTGATGATATCACCCAAAAAGTGATATCATTGTCAAACCAGGGGGTGCCCCCCCCCCCCCGATGTTGGCAACACGATGATATCACTTCTGGGTGACATCATCACATTGGGGCATTGCACAACGATGTCCCTTTCAGGGGGTGGGGTTTCCCTCACCAGCTAGCTGCCTAGCAGTGGATCGAAGCCCTCAAAAGCAGCAGAACCACCTCTGGGACCAGGGTGCTGGGAAACCCATGTACTGGTCACCACTGCAAAGCCAAGTTGAACAGTGGCTGCTGCCACCAGGCTTGGTATAACATCACTTCCAGTGAATATTCATAAGCAGGCCTTGGTTCCTGCCAGAGCCATGTGTTAATCACTCTTTGGGTGAAGAAGTACTTCCTTTTATCTGTTCTAACACGACTGTTCAGCAATTTCATTGAATGCCCATGAGTTCTTTTATTGTGAGAATGGGAGAAAAGTACTTCTTTCTCTACCTGCCCTATCCCATGCATAATGTTATAAATCTCGATCATGTCACCCCTCAGCCATCGTTTCTCCAAGCTAAAGAGCCTCAAGCATTTTAACCTTTCTTCATAGGGAAAGTGTTCCAACCCTTTTATCATTTTAGTTGCCGTTTTCTACACTTTTTCCAATGCTATAATATCCTTTTTGAGGTGTGGTGACCAAAACTAAACACAGTACTCCAAATCAGGTTGCACCATTGATTTATACAGGGGCATTATGATACTGGCTGATTTGTTTTCAATTCCCTTCCTAATAATCCCCAGCATAGTGTTGGCCTTTTTAAGTTGCAGTTGCACACTGTCTCGACATTTTCAGTGAGTTATCTACTACGACTCCCTCTTGGTTAATCTCTGCCAGTTCGGACCCCATCAATGTGTATTTATAGTTAGGATTTTTGGCTCCAATGTGCATCACTTTGCACTTGGCCACATGGAACCACATTCGCAATTGTTGATGCCCACTCGCCCATCCTCGACAGATCCCTTTGGAGTACCTCACAATTCTCCCTGGTTCTCACCACCCTGAACAACTTTGTGTCATCCGCAAATTTAGCCACTTCACTGCTTACTCCCAAATTCAAATCATTAATAAACAAGTTAAAAAGCATTGTATCTAGTACTTATCCCTTTGGTACCAAACTGCTTACCACTTTCCACTGAGAAAATTTCCCATTTATACTCACTCTCTGTTTTTTATTAATTAGCCAGTTTTTGATCCACAAAAGGACTTGTCCTTTTATCCCATGACTATTGAGCTTACTTAGGAGCCTTTGATGAGGAACTTTATCAAAAAGCTTTCTGGAAGTCAAGGTAAACAACATCTATTGGGTCCCCCTTGTCCACATGTTTCTTCACTCCCTCAAAAAACACTAACAGGTTAGTGAGACGAGATCTTCCCTTACAGAACCCATGCTGAGTCTGCCTCAATAGGTTTTGTTCATCAATGTGCCCACTAATTTTTCCTTAATAACTGTTTCCACCAACTTTCCCGGTATCGACATCAGACTGACTGGCCTGTAATTTCCCGGATCTCCTCTGGAACCCTTTTTAAAGATGGGAGTGATGTTAGCTACCTTCCAGTCCTCAGGAATTGAGGCAGATTTTAATGAAAGTTTACATATTTTTGTAAGGAAATCCACAAGTTCACATTTGAATTCTTTCAGAACTCTCGGATGAATGCCATCCGGGCCTGGCGATTTATCAGTTTTTAAGTTGTCTATCAGTCATAGGACCTCCTCTTTCGTCACCTCAATCTGACTCAGGTCTTTCAACACACCTCCTGAAATCAGTGGTTCTGGAGTGGGCAAGCATTCAGCTTCTCAGCCTTTTCCCTATCATCCTTCACTACTCCTTTTACCCCTTGGTCATCCAAGGGCCCCACTGCTTCCCTGGCTGGTTTCCTGCTTCTAATGTATTTGAAGAAAGTTTTATTGTTGGTCTTTATGTATTTTGCTATATGGTCCTCATATTCCCTTTTTGCCTGCCTGATCACAGACTTGCATTTTATATGTCACACTGTGTTCCCTTTTATCAACCTCAGTGAGACTAGCTTTCCACCGCTTAAAGGAATCCTTCTTACCTTTTACAGCTTCCATTACTTTGTTTGTTAACCATGCAGGCTTTTTTCTATACCAATTTGTGCCTTTCCTAACCCACGATATATATTTTTTCTAAGCCTCTAGGATTGTAGTTTTAAATAGTCTCCAAGCTTACCCAATGGTTTTGACCCTTTCTACTTTTCCTTTTCTTCCTCACATGTCCCCTCATATCAGAGAAGTTACCACCTTTAAAGTTAAAGTTAAAAGTGGTTGTGTCAGTCCTTTGGGGCAACTCTCTATTTATACAAATGTTAAACTCAATAACATTATGGTCACTGTTCCCAAGCGGTGCAATCACTTTTACATCTCTCACCAGGTCTTGGACGTTACTTAGGACCAGGGGTCATTTCGTAGAAAAAGAGCTAGGGGAACTCATTAGCATAAC
>NW_015167534.1:32074-40338 GCF_001447785.1 Gekko japonicus | reverse complement strand
GCCAAGGCCCTCCCTGGCCCCAGGCAAGCAGGGGTGGGGAGAGGCAGGGAGGAAGCAACTTACCCTCCCTCTTCTCTTGTCTCCTCCTGGCTGAATGAGGGCCAGAAGCGGGGCGGCCGGAAGCAGGGGGCGGGGCTTCATCATGTGCCCCGCCCCTGTACCTCGCCCGGGGGAACTGCGTTCCCCCGCGTTCCCCCCCCGAAATGACCTCTGCTTAGGACCAAATCCAGGATCGCCTCTCCCCTGGTAGGTTCTTTGACCATCTGTTCCATAGCACAGTCATTAAGAGTGTCTAGAAACTCAATCTCTTTTTCCTGACTTGAACACATATTGACCCAATCAATGTGTGGGTAATTAAAATCACCTATTACAACACAGTTATTTCGTTTAGCCGCTATCTTTAATTCATTCATCATTTTATAATCCTCCTCTATCTTTTGATTTGGTGGGCGATAACAAACTCCCAGTGTTAAGCTTCCTTTTGGGCCCACTATTTCAACCCATAGCATTTCCAGAAGCGAATCCAATTCACTTACCCTCTCAATCTTACTGGACTTTATACCCTCGCTGACATACAACCATCCAGAAGTTCTTTGTCAACCACATATCCTACCTACCACCATCATCCTTGGGCACTCAGAGTTTCTTCTAATCCCTCATCCCCCACCACTGATTTTCCTCATCCCACCAAATTTCTGAAATACCCACAATGTGTATCCCCCCCCAACACCAAGCATTCCAATTTCCCGATTTTACTTCGGACACTTCTAGCATTTGTGTATAAACACCTATAGTTTCCGATGCATGTTAAGCCCACAACTTTCCTTTTGCTGCCTCAAGACCTTGCAAACAATGTAGACAGGCAGGTGAATAATTACTGTTCCCAAGGCAGCAAATTGATCCCTTGCTGCAGAGGTGAACTTGTGATTCTCTCTGTGTTCTACCCACTAGTCCAGCCCTCAGCATTTTTCTCCATGGTACTGGTCAGATGGGTTTTCAGCTACCAGATACGAGTTTCAGCATTATCTGGAGGTGAACACAGCTGACTTATGATGACCCCATAGGGCTGCCAGCCTCCAGGTGGGACCTGGGGATACCCTGGAATTACAGCTCATCTCCAGACTAGAGATCAATTCCCCTGGAGAAAATGGATGCTTTGAAGGATGGCAGTGTACCCCACTGATGTACCTGTCCTCCCCAGGCTCTACTCCCACATCTCCAGAAGTTTCCCAACTTGGATCTGACAACCCTACCCCCCTATCTCCTGTTGGCTGCCAGGGGAGATCTGGCAACCCTACTTTCAAGACGAGAAATGTTCAAAGGTGGTTTGCCATTGCCTGCCTCTGTGTAGCAACCCTGGGCTTCCTTGGTGGTCTCATATCCTAGTTCTAACTAGGGCTGGCCCTGCTTAGCTTCTGAGATCTGCTGAGATTGGGCTGCCCTAGGCCATCCAGGTCAGGACAATCATGAACAAGTTGTGAGAAATTCTCAGGTTCAACTCAAATAGCAGTGTTTTGAATGGCTTCTTTTAGACTGTAGTGGAAAGAAAACATAACTGGACTTATTTGATTGCCTGTACAAGTTTGATCAGTAGCTCATTTTTCTATTGTTTGTTTTTTCTTATTTGTGTTAGGTCACAGTCAGAAGTGCCTTTAGATCTGACATAGCTGCAAATCCCTGATGGATCTGAAGTGTGCAATCAGACAGCAATATCTGGAAAGGTCCCACAGTCATCCCATGCTGCCCCGCCATAGAAATGGAATTAAAAGACACCAAGGAAAGTCCAGTCCTAACACTTGCCGATGGGCCACATATGGATTTTCCCTAGTCTGATTTCTCAAACGCACACTCAGTCTGTTGGGATGGAGTGCTCAGTCCATCCCGACTCGGCGCAATTTCCTCCCCACTTAGCGATATGCACATAAGTGCATAATCAGTCCTTGGAGAACTCCATGGAAAACTCTTCACACTGGGGTTTGATCCCTCATTTATGTACGTGTGCACAAAAAGACACCCCACACACACACACAAACCACTCGCCCGAACATGCCATCTGATCGTGCCATGATGGGCTGAACCCACAGCAAAACAGATTACACTAGGATGTCTGATCGAGCAACTTGGTGCCAAATACCAATGGGTGAAATAGGAGTGCTTCCCGACCATGCCAAATGGCACGTCTGATCACAGCTTTATTGTTTCAATTCTTCACTGTCTTTGTTTCTTTTCTTTTTTCCTGGGACTTGAGAGGTCATTGTCACCCCCTTGTTACCCACAGATCCCTCCCTGCATGGAGCTCTCTGAGATCCAAGGGCACTATAGAGACTGAGGCAAAAAAGACTCCATCTTGTACCAAATCACTGAATAATGATCCGGACTAAGTGCAATCAGCACTATGTGCATCTACGGATGAGGCAGATGGGATCGAGGCTTCCGTCCTCGATCCCTTCCAGTCCGGCTTTCGCCCGGGCCACGGGACGGAGATGGTACTGGTCGCGCTGACTGACAATCTCTGTAGGCATCTGGATCGAGGTGGCGTGGCGGCACTGGTGTTGTTAGATCTGTTGGGTGCGTTCAACACGGTTGACCACCAGTTGCTGGCCCGCTGCCTCGCCGACGCAGGGATTCAGGGGCTTGCTCTTCAATGGTTCGCCTCTTTTATTCAAGGTCAGGGACAGAGGGTGGTAATTGGGGACCAGCGGTCCCAAAGGCACCCCCTTGAATGTGGGGTGCCCCAGGGAGCTGTGTTTTCCCTGATGTTGTTTAAAATCTATATGCGCCCCCTCGCCCAGATTGCCCGGAGGTGTGGGCTTGGGTGGCATCAATATGCTGATGATACCCAGCTCTATCTGATGTTGGGCGGCCAGTCAGACTCTGGTCCCGATGACCTTTATCGGGCGTTGCAAGCCGTCGCTGGTTGGCTCAGACTGAGTCGGTTGAATTTAAACCCGGCAAAGATGGAGGTCCTGGGCCTGAGTCGGACTGGTCTGGGTCTGGGGCTCCTCTCCCGGCCTTCGACAGGGTGCCTCTGGTGCCTGCGTGGGAGGTTAGGAGTTTGGGTGTGCTCCTCGTTAACAATGGAGGCCCAGGTGGCAGCCACTGCCAAGTTGGCCTTTTACCATCTGCAGCTGGCTCGGCAGTTGGTCCCCTACCTCAACCATGAGGACCTGGCCACTGTGATCCATGCGACAGTCACCTTGAGGCTAGACTACTGTAACGCTCTCTACTTGGGGCTGCCTTTGTCACAAATCCAGAAGCTGCAGCTAGTGCAGAATGCTGCAGCTAGGCTGTTGATGGGCCTCCCTAGGTGAGACCACATCCGTCCGGTGCTGCAAGCGCTGCACTGGCTGCCGATAGCATACCGGATTCGCTTCAAAGTGCTGGTTCTTACTTTAAAGCCCTGAATGGCCGGGGTCCAGCTTACCTAAGGGACCGCCTCTTCCCATATGTTCCCTCAAGAGCACTACGATTGGGGAGTCTCCACCTCCTGGAAGTTCCAGGTCCCCAAGACATTAAGTTTGCCCAAACTAGGGCCAGGGCATTTTCGGTGGCAGCTCCTACCTGGTGGATTGAGCTCCCGGAGGAGATCCGGGCCCTGCGGGACCTTATACAGTTCCGCAGGGCCTGCAAGATGGAGCTCTTCTGCCAGGCTTTTGAGTAGGAGCCACCACCGCCACTATTCCACCACGGTGGTACTGTTTCATCATCTACCCCTATTATAGGGGGGGGTATGTGTCGCCTGGTGGAAGTGGGGAGAACGTCACTGCTGGAGCCCTCGCTATTTAATAAAGCTGGCCATCGATTTGGGATTACTGTCCATCTTGGGGATTTATATACAGGACGATAGAGCACCTTAAATACTGTTTATGAATTTTGTTGTAGATATGTAATATTGTTTTATTGTATTTTATCTATTTAACCTGGCATTAGCCGCTTGTTAGCTGCCCTGAGCCGCTTGGAAGGGCGGGATATAAATCTCAAAATAAATAAATAAAGCTGTCACATGGGAAAGCTGTCACACACCTCAATCCAGGACTCTCTGGGAACTCTCACACCCAGGCCAAAATAAATGACCAGTGTTTGCAGGACACTGCAAACTTTCCTTTCCCTCCCAGCCTGTCCATGACAATACAGAGCCAATCAGTAATCCAATCAAGCCAGTAAAAAACAGGATAGCCTCATCTCCTGTCCTATTTATTTCATTTATACCCTGCCTTTCTTCCCAATGAAGACTTGCTGTGTCTTGCATTATTCTGGCCTTCGACATTTTATCCTCACAACAACCTAGGAGGTAGATTAAGCTGAGAGGGAGGAAGTAGCCCTTTAAAGAAGATTATGGAGGAGGCACAGGAGGGCTGGGAACCCCAGCAGGTAGCCCACGGGTAGAGGAACCAGCAACTCCACTAGACCCCATCCCTGGGAAACTGATAGTGGTTGAGCCTGGGAGTGTCCCTCCCCCAGGGGAACTCTTTAAAAGGTGAACCCTGTGAAAGCCAGGGAGGAAGAGCCTGGCCTATCTTAAGAAGTGCTGGGAAAGGCAAGTGGCAGGGGTGAAAGAAGGAAGAGGGGGGAGTAGAGCCCCCCCCCTCACCATTCTTTTTTGAGGCTCTCCTTGGGCAAGTCCAAACACAAAGGGGATGCTGGAGGGTGTGATGGCTCTGGACTCTGGGCACCTCCTGCCAGAGCCTGACAGTCTCATACCAAATGTCTTACTGCATTCTATAGCAGTATTTCTATCAGTGCTGGCTGACATTTCTATCAGTGTTGGTCTGATCCAGCAGGGCTCTTCTTATGTTCTTATGATAATGCCAAATCTGTTCACAACTCTGAAAAACAGAAAGGATTATTTAGCACTTCCCAGAGGTAATTTCCTGCAGGAGTGCACAGGAGTGGAGCTCCGGCAGTAAAGAGCCCAGGGGGCGGGCACATGCAACAAGCCCCGCCCTCTGCTCCCAGCAGCCCTCAGTCGGAGCAAGAAGCAACCAGGTAAGTTACAGAGCCCCCCCTGGCCCCCTGGTCTAAAACAGTCCAGTGGCACCTTTAAGGCCAATTTTTATTCAGGTACAAGCTCTCCCTCCCCTGTGAGGACAGATCTGCACATTCCCCCCCTCCAATAGCTAGCAATCCAAAACAGTCCAGTGGAGCCTGAGTGGTGGGTGTTGCCTTCTGACACACGGCCGGTGATGTCAGGGGGTGTGGTATATGCAAATAAGTTATGCTAATGAGTCATGCTAATGAGCTCCTGCACCTGTTTTTCTACGAAATGACCCCTGACACTTCCCATAAAAGAATGCATTTTGTTAATATTTTAAAAGCTGTCTCAAACCAGACTTCCTTTAAAAAGACGCTTAAAAAGTGCAAAATGATCATAATTCTAGTATAGAAAAACTACCCAAAGTTGGAAGTTTAGAAAAACTACTCAGGAAGGGACAAAACAGGACTCCTCACACTAACGATCAAAGCAACCAAAATGCTTTGTTCATCGCTGTGAAATGTCTTTTCTTCAAATCTTTTCCTTTTCCATTGAATAAATTTTTCTTTTCTCAGAGTGCATGCCAAGGTACCTTGAAACTTTACATCACATAATAGGCCACTGATGGAAACATGCATGCTCTACTTTTCCAGACTGGTTGTGAGAAATCTCAATGACACACACACAAAAAAGCAAGCTATGAATTTCTTTCTAAGAACATGGCGTCCATCCAACAATGTGTCGAATTTGTCAAGTGTGTCTGACGGAAACCCTTTATTATCATATTCTGCTGAAATGGTTTGCCCGGAAGGGAAATGGATCTTTAATAAAAGAGTTGAATTGTTCTTTGTTCTTAGATGACTGTGCTTCATACTGTTTTTCTGTGCTTTGTACATTCCAACATCCATTCAGACTTCATTACCTGGTCAATAATTACATTGTTAGATCACTCAAATGAACCTAGGATAGGCTCACAAGTAAATGAGCATTTCCTGAGAAATCCCATAGGAAATGAACAACGCTAGTAGCAAACCTCCAGGAAATCACCAACCTGCATATTGGCATAATCAATGAAGTCATGTCTTTCCAAAATGCCACTCGTATCAGATTGTTAATGTCTACTTGTTAACATGATTTCACTGAACAATAACACAAGGATAGAATGAGTTTTATAGCTTTTTATAAAAATTCTATGCAGTTTTTGAAATCTGGGATCTCTGTAAAATGTGCAGTATGCTGATACTTGCACTTTCCTCTAAAGATGCATGTACTGTGGTGCATTAACACTCACTGACATATCCTGGGTATATTTGAACGCCCATGCACTGACTTCAACCTGTGGTTTCTGTAAGCCTTGTGTTCTGCACCAAAAGAAGGCTTTTGAAGTAATGTATTTACAAATTCTTTTAAATGAGAAATAGCCTCACAGTTACTATTGGGTGGCATAATATCCATAATTGCATACCATTATTTTCCCCAATATCTGATGAGATGGAAGACCTTTTCCCTCTGGGCTGTCATAATAAAAATGAGTTGTGGCCTAAGGCAGACCCAGCATTCCAGAGTCTTCCTTTTTGCTGCCTGTCTTCTCATTCAGTATTTTATACTGTCCTCATATTTACTAGCTTCCTTTGCTAAAGCCATAGGGCAGACACCATTTAATTAGGTCAGGCAGCAACTTGATGCAGAGACATGATTGGCTGTGGGACCCCTGGGGTTTTTGTCTTCCTCACAGCAAACAACTTGTTTTCATTTGCAAACTGCACGTCTCTATTGTCACAGCTGCCTGGAGGGTGCTAGGGCATTGGGCTGGGGACATAGCACAGGGTTAGGTGGAAAGCAGACAGACAGGGGTCATTTCGTAGAAAAAGAGCTAGGGGAACTCATTAGCATAACTCATTAGCATATGCCACACCCCCTGACATCAGGGGCCCGGCGGTGGACCTGCAAGGCCAGCGGGAGTGCGAGGAAGCCCCGCCAAGGCCCTCCCTGGCCCCAGGCAGGCAGGGGTGGGGAGAGGCGGGGAGGAAGCAACTTCCCCTCCCTCTTCTCCTGCCTCCTCCTGGCTGAATGAGGGCTGGAAGCGGGGCGGCTGGAAGCAGGGGGCGGGGCTTCGTCATGTGCCCCGCCCCCTGCACCTCACCCGGGGGAACTGTGTTCCGCCGCGTTCCCCCCTGAAATGACCTCTGCAGGCAGATAAGGGGCCCCGGGAGCAAGGAATACAGCAACCACTCCTGAGGTTGGCATGTCGGCCACATCCCCAGATGGCTGGTGGCAGGCACAACAGAGACCTCTGCTGCTTTGTACCAATTTTACATTAATTAGTGATCCTCCTATGGGTGGGATGTTTACTTTCAGCAGCCAGACTGTCAGGCTCAGCCCATATCATAATCCACCCATGCCATACCAAGACTAACAGAATCTATAACAAATAAAGTTGTGGCCTGATTTTCCCATTCCAAATATGTGTGTGACTTAGGGTTGCCATGTCCCCCCTGGCCACCGGTGCAGTGGATGGGGAGTAGGGTTGCCAGATCCAGGTTGGGAAACTCCACGAGATTTGTGGGTGGAGCCTAGGGAGAACAGGGACCTTAGTGGGGTACACGGTGATAAGAGTCCATACTCTGAAGCATCAGTTTTCTTTAAGAAAACTGATAGTCTGGATATGAGCTGTAATTCCAGGGAATCCCCAGGTCCCGCCTGGAGGCAGGCTAACAAAATTAGATGATTTAACAGAATTCTAGAACTCTGCCAAGAATTCTTATGTTCAGCCAAAAATACAACACATTTATGATTCTTTCACAAGACCATGGAGTTTTGCTACTTCCATCACTAGAAGTCACATAGTGAATCAAAACAGCTGCACTGAGAGACAATCCCTGTTGAATTTAATTCAGGGGATAATGACACTGAAACACTTCTTAAGCTACTCTGGGGAAAAGGTACCCCAAGACAGATATATAGCTATTTCTAACTTGGGTTAGTATTAGTTCCCTTTCTTTAATTATGGCCCCTTTCTTCTTTTCCATGTAACAGAAACTATTGTAATCTATGTCTTATGGACATTTTACTATATTTAGTTTAATTTCATGTGTTCTTAAGTGTACTGATCCCAAAGGATTAAGTGTTTTTTAAAAGAACAATGAGCAACAATGTAACAGTGCTGAATAAAGTCAGAGAGTGACGTACACAGAGAGAATAGACAAAACATCACTCACTACCCCAGACTATGACTAGGCTCCAGTTATCAGAAAAAGAATGGAGAGGGGGGAGAGAGAGGGGGGGGGAGAGA
>NW_015167534.1:20216-32056 GCF_001447785.1 Gekko japonicus | reverse complement strand
GAGGGGGGGGAGAGGGAGAGGGAGGAGGAGGTTTATGAGGCAAGTGCTATAACATATTTATCAGAACTGCCCTGGGTCTGTAGGTACATATGTCTGAATCTAGACCTGGAGGTTATGGATGAACCTGATACTGAAATGCAGCATGCAACCCATAACCACGCAAGGGCCAGGGTCCTTGTATTTATTTCAGGCCTAGCCAATCCAGATGCTTTATACTGCCCTGACAATTACAAGGCATGATGCTTCTTTATGTGCCTGCAATACACATTGTCCAAAGCAGCTCACAAAACCAGGTATCAGCATTTCACAATGAGGATCACCCTACAAGTCCTAGGGCTGCCAGTCTCTAGGTGCCTGTAGATCTCCTGCATTTACAACTGATCTCCAGATGACTGAGATCAGTTCCCCTTGAGAAAATGGTGGCTTTGGAGGACAGACTCTATGGCATTGCACCATGCTGAGATCCTTCCCTTCCCTTCCCCTCCTCTCCCCTCTCCTCCCCAAACCTTGCCTTCTCCAGGCCCCCCCCAAAAAATCTCCAGGGATTTCCTAACTCAGAGCTGGCAACCCTAACAAAGCCTAACAGTAGTAAGATATAAACATTAAGTAATTATTCAGAGTGCCAGTCAACTCAGCATGTTAAGAGAACGCCTGGATGGTATGTTCCTTTCATTAACTGGCCACTTGCCAAACAACTTTACCCACACCATTAGTTAGTTAAAAACTGTTTAAATTTTCTGATTATATCTAAACATTCTCTAAATAAATAGTCTATATTTATATGTTTATCCTGCCTTCCCATAAGGAGCTCATGGTAATGCACATGTTTCCCCCAATAAAACACAAAATTTTAAAACATTAAAAACACATCAAAATAAATTGTAGAAGAAATCGTTTCTGAAGCTTAGGCAAGTTGTAAATAAATAATTGTTCTGGAAGTCTGCCTCCGGCACACTATTTTTAGCACATTCTTTCCTGGAGTATTTATGACAAAGTATCACTTTTGTGTCCTTAAAGAATTTGGTACAGTCTGGTTAGACTGATTGTTGGTTAAAATCAACAGTTGCCTAGCTTATAAACAACTGGCTGCTGTAATGTCAACACTGCAATGATTAGGTGCCATGTGGCACAAACTGGAAGGCAGGTTTAGTGGCCTTTGAGTCAATGCACAACCATAAGTGCAAGTAATAATAGCTCAGAAAAAGGTTGGGATTCCAGGCTTACTCCGTCCTGCAGAGCAAGCCTATAAACAGAAAAGTAAGAGACATCAGAGCACACCATGTTCTTCACAGTCCTTTGACAGTTATCAGAAATACTTTGTGAACTTGTCACTGCTTACCCAGTTCCTTTTAGTCCTATAATCCAGATACATTTAGACAGGGGTCGTTTCGTAGAAAAAGAGCTAGGGGAACTCATTAGCATAACTCATTAGCAGGGTGACATATGCTAATGTGTCATAAGGCCACACACCCCACCCCCACGGTCCCGGCCGCCACCGCCGGCCTTGCCGCTCTACTGCCGAGCCCCCTGAGGGGCCTGGCGGTGGACGGCTGGCGGGAGTGCAAGGAAGCCCCGCGAAGGCCCTCCCTGGCTCCAGGTAGGCAGGGGTGGGGAGAGGCAGGGAGGAAGCAACTTACCCTCCCTCTTCTCCTGCCTCCTCCTGGCTGAATGAGGGCCGGAAGCAGGGCGGCCGGAAGCAGGGGCAGGGGCTTCGTCATGTGCCCTGCCCCCCGTACCTCACCCGGGGGAACTGCGATCCCCCGCGCCCCCCCCCGAAATGACCTCTGCATTTAGGAATTAAGATTCAAGACAAATGTATGATTTGGCTAGTTAGTGTTCAGATATGAAGCCTTTTAGCCATAGACAAGCCCTGACCTGGATACTCCATAGGGAGCCCTCAGTGCAGAGGTGCGATTCATCGATTCCTCATTTAAGTGCATGAGAATCAAACGGCACAACCCCTCCCCCAACTCACCCGCAGTTGCATCTGATCACAAACTGATGGGCTGCACCCACAGCTTCAAAAGGAGGTGTGATCGTGCAACTGCGGGTCTATTTCCTCCAGAGGAAATAGCGTGTGCAACCACACCCTTACATTACCTGTTTGTTATTGGACCGTGTTTCCTTTTAGCTGTATTGTCATGGGCTGAGCTGGTCACATAATTGTCACTGACTGTTTTTGATTAGCTCAAGGTTAGTAGAGGCTGAAAAACAACCAAAGCTGTTATGGATTTATTGGCCTAAGAACAGGCCCCAAATATCTCCATGTGAAGAAGTAAATAATGGAGCCTCTCTGCTAGGAACCCGCTGACAATTCAAGTGCTCTTGACCTAGGGTTGCCAGGTCTTGCCTGGCTTTTAGTGTGTGTGGGGGGCTCCTAGGTCCATCCCAGGGTCTTCTTGCATGCACACGAAGCAACCATGCCATGATGACATCACCCGGAAGTAACATCATCACGTTGGGCACGATGTGTGTCAGCACTCTAGCACTTTGGCCAAAATGCTAGCGTGTTTGACACATGACATGCCCAGCGTGATGATGTCCCTTCCAGGTGATATCATTGTACCAACAACGTTGACTCAGGAGGGGGCTGTTTGGGGTGATGCTTCCTGTGCTGGCTGGTAGCAGATTGGAGTTCCCAAAATCAGGGGAACCCTTGCACCAACCAAGGGTCTGGCAACCCTATCTTTTTATTTTTAGAATTGTTTATTGCTTTTCACTATAAACTACAAAACTAAACACTACAAATTCAGAGTAGCAAGGTACATTAATGAACTATCTTGCGCTTTGGATGATTCCCTACATATTCATGATAGCAATATATCATTTGGTTTCTAAGTAATAAGTATTCAAATAGAAAGAACAAGAGTTTCTTAATTTTTGTGTTGCGTATGGGCAATAATATAAATTCTTTATATTTTAACACAGAAAAATCTCAGATCTTCATTTGGATGCTTTTTTGTCTTTGTACTTCATCTTCTTCGTTTGCCAGGGGGTTTTAACCTTATAAGATCTGGGAGTCGCAGCTCCCAAATCAGAATCACATTCAGAGTCAAAGATTTCACTCAGGGACGCCGAAGTAGATGAAGAGCTGTCAGTGGCTGACACCTGATGATCGCTGTTTTCTTCTGTCGACTTCTTTTCTTCTGCTTCTTTTCTTTTCTTTTTTGTCAGAGTTTGATGCTGCTTCAGGAATGCTTCTGCTTTAGAGAGAGAGTCAAACTTTTCCTTCTTCTCTTTGTAGTTGAATATAAGGCCTTCTGGTAAAATCCATCGGTATTGGACATTGTTCTTTTGAAGAAATGTTGTAATATTTCTGTATTGCTTCCTCTTGTTACGTATTTCAAATGGAACATCTTTCAGTATTTTTATCTCTTCCTCTTGGATTTTTAATGGTGTGGTAGTAAAAGCTTTAAGTATCAAGTCTCTTGTTGATCTTTTTGCAAATTTAACAAATATTTCCCCTGGAAGATTATTTTTTCCACAAACTGAATAAGTTCTATAAATCATGTCTAGGTCCGCTTGAAGTATTTCAGGTTTGCTGTTGATCGAGGGGGCCAATGCTTCACTTAAGATTTCACTTAAATGTTCATCTTTTTTTCCCAGTACCCCTTGAAATCTTAAAACATATAGGGATCTTTCCACTTGTAATTGTAATAACTGTTGTTTTTCAGAGGCTCTTTCTTTTTCTGCAATGTCCATTCTTTGATCCATTTCTTTGGTCTTAGTTTCAATCTTTTTTTAGCTTTTTGTCCGTCTTCTCTGATTTTACTTTGGCCTCCTTTAACTCCTTCTGCAAATCATCAAACTTCTTATTGAGGTTCGTCAGCTGGTCCAGCAGGGGGCACAAGTCTTCAGAAATCATGCCAGGTATATCGGTGGTAGTTTCTGGTCTTGTGACCGGTGATGCTGTGCTTGCACTTCCTGTGGTGCCTCTGCCTCTGGACGCCATTTCCCCCCCCTCGCTGCAAATTTGTTTACATTAAGGTAAAAGTTCTCAAAAGTTCTAAGGTTTTTCTCTGGACTGAATAGTGGGTCTCGCTGCAATCTGCTTGGGTTGGGTGGGCTTCTAACAGCTTATTGTTGGCTTGCTTCCCATTTCACTGCTTTTTGTGCTATAGGGTAGGGTTCTTCCTCCCAAGAGTTCCCCCCCCTTCTCTATGGAGCTTTGCTGTCTCACTGTCAGTTCCTCCACCCTCTTTGCTCTTGCTTTTCTTTTGAAGCTTCTTCACTCACTTTTTTTTTGCGCTGGGTGTCTTCCCATAGGGAAAATCCTTTTGTTTATGTCCTTGCGCACTCTGGTCTGGTAACGTCTCTGGTCGCCATTGCTGGCCTCGGGGCAGCAGGACCTTAAGGAGCTAAAAAGAGCCTCAATCCTTCAGGCGCAGCTTCGGGAGCGGCTCCTTCAGTGCTCCAGGCTAGAAGCTCTCTCCAAGAGCTTCAGGGGGGGGGCTCAAAAGCATCCAACCCCCCTCCCTCCCACCTCGATCTGAATCGCATCCATCGAAGCTCGATGGAGTGCATTGGTTTGCGAGTTGCCGAGAACCGGAAGCCCTGGCAACCCTATCTTGATCTCTCCTTTGAAACTGCAATTCTAAGGATACTTTCCTAAGAGTAAGCCTCATTGAATTGGCCTGAGTAGGATTTTGAATGGACTTGCTTTGGACTGCAGCCTTAGTGACCTCCATACTGTTGTAGCGCTGCAGGTATAAATTGCATAACAAGCTTCTATACCATTTACAACTGAAAGCTACTTTGAATTAGCGTACAACAACAGGAATGTAGTTTGTTATCATTTCCCTGAAGTAGTCTGTGGGCTTAGAGTTTCAGAAATGATCAAAACCCTCTCTCAAATCCCCACACTCTCACAAAGCTCACCGGGTGATCTTGAGCCAGTCACTCTTTCTCGGCCTCATCTACCTCACAGGACTGTTGCAGGGATTAAAGGGAGCATCCCTGAGCTCCTTGGAAGAAAACTGGGATACAAATTGTTGATGGGTAGGCAGATGTTGGCTTTAGCATACAGTGATTACTTGACAGAGCTGTAGTCAAGAGTGAATTCACACAGGCATTTTGAACTTACTTTATAATCGAGGCTTCTGCAGTTTTTGGATTTGTAAATGGTTCAGCACACATTCGACAAAACTACGGTCCAATCAAGTCATGTTGGTCCACAGCCAGAGCACATGTTGAAAAATTTTTTATAACTGGCACAAGGATAGAGGCAGGCCCATATACCTACACAGGCTGTCCTGGAAGGCAACATTCCTCTGCTAGCAAGATATTTCTTCACATTTTAAGATCTCTGGAGACAGACTGCTCAGATCTGCCAGTGGATAGCTAACATTTCTGTCCCATGGCTCTTTGATTATCAATGTGAAGCAAATCAGACTTTAATTATTTAACTGTACAGAAAACATCTTAAGCTGTAGCTTCATCCCTGAAACAATACTCAGTCATATCTTACTACCAATATGGATGCATTGAAAGCTTTATATGAACATTTGACTGGACTTCTATGAAAGGGTTCAGGTCAAGCCCAAGTTCAACACAGAACTACTGTCCACTTCCCTGGAACTGGATGAACCTCTGTCCAAATTGTTATCAGTGAATATTTACTCAAGGGCTGCAAGACCCTGAAAACAGTATTGTTTACTTATTTAAATTGCCATCACTTCCTTCTAGGGCTGAGGCTACTTTAAAAACTCCACACAAGATCATCCAATAAAATCTGCCAGTACGTGAAACTATAATGTAAAACGTAAAACAAGTTCACCCGTTAAAATATTATCTCAGACTACCAAAATGGAGTTCTGAGACATGTAGTTGCAGTCTGTTCTAGAGTAAAGTTTGATCACCAACTAATTCTGAGTATGAATAGAGCAGTATTTGAAAGACTGCCAGTCTGGAATCTTACCCCAGAAGCTCAAATCCTGAGTTTTGTTCCGCATTCACATTTAAAGTGTTGCAGGGTCTTGAAAAAAGGGCAGCCGTTTCCACTCTGTTTTCCAGCACAGCTGCTAGAGAGAAGCTACCCACAGTCTGCTTAGAGAAACTAACAAGGTAGAGAAAAGGAAGATAACACCCTTCATTCCACTGGCACAGCTTCTGGCAGGGTCACAGGCAGCAAGGCCTGCTCACATGTTACAATGAACATGTCATAGCCTCTTTGTAAGAAAGACCCAACACATGTGCACTATGCTTTCCAAAATAAAAACAGGGATCCAAATAAATGAGGGGTTCACATCACATGTTCAGCTGTACATGCACTGGATGTAATGTAAGAATTACCTGATGCATGTCCAAAGAAAAATCAAGTGCATAATGTACATGGATTGTATCTGGTTTCACTATAACATGGGAACATGGCTGATGGGAGAGGGCATATATGACCAGCAATCTCCTTTTTGCAGCATGCTACCCTTCTTTGGGACTCCAGCAGTGACATATCTGCTCTCTAGTCATCCAGTATATTTTCCCACTCGTGCTCTTCCTTGAGACTCGCTAGGCATTCCAGAGACGGCCCACATTAGTACTACACTATAATCCTATATATCTGCAAAGAATGGTGCAAACGGTTGTGCCTCATACAGAGGCGCTTGATTCTTGTATATGTATGAAAATTCTTGAATGTTTAACAGCACTTTTTCATAGAGCAAACGCTGAAGATCCAGTCCTCCAGCTCACTCCCACAGGAGCCATGTAGGAGCCAATGGAAATGGCTATTTAAAATCCTCAGTGAAAGCATCCACACAGTATTTGATATTGCTGTATCATTGTGCTACAGCCATAACTCACAAATTATTTTTTCTGGGCCCATGGAAATGCTAGTCGCATGACATCCCATGAGACACGGATGCAACCTGTTGGGCATCACCTTTCAGTTAGGTACCTTAAGCATTCAGTACCATGTGTCTTGGGCTGTAGGAAGAACGTATGGGGAAAACATTTGCAGTGTCACTCTTACTGCTAAAGAGCCCTTTGGCAGTGCCCCAGTTTGGGATAAAGTGGCTGTGTTGCATAATAGTGTAGGGGGAGGCGTGCTTAAGTGAGACTTGGAATGGCCATGCAGGGATCCAGGTAGACTGCCAATTCTGGGTTGAGAAATTCCTGAGATTTGGGGGTGGAGCCTGCGAAGGGTGGAGCTTGTACATGGGAGGGAGCTGAACAGTGAGGTGATGCTGTAAA
The DNA here is from genome assembly GCF_001447785.1 of Gekko japonicus. Lineage (NCBI taxonomy): Eukaryota > Metazoa > Chordata > Lepidosauria > Squamata > Gekkonidae > Gekko > Gekko japonicus. The sequence continues at coordinate 24,868 of NW_015167534.1, read as the reverse complement.
GTCCTCTCTCCAGAGCTGCCATTTTATCTGGGGGAACTGATCTGTATATTCTGGAGATCTCCAGGCCCAGCCTGGAAGATGGCAACCCTGGATCTAGAGAGGAAGACCACCTAATGTGGCCTGTTACCTGTCCCTGACCTAGGGCTTTGGTGATTCTCCAGTCAAAGAAAATTTTGTTATTATGGATGTACTAATGTGGATTTAAGGGCACGGTTTTATCCGTCTGATGTTGTTGCCACTCTCATGAGTTTGAAGCTGGGAAAAACTGCAAGGCAGAAGAGTCCAGCACTGGGCTAAAGTTACCACTGCTGCTTGAACCATAGCTAGTTGTCACCATATGACCTCAGACTGAAGAAAGAAATAGGCTTCCAGTAGTGAGTTCTTCCAGCGTGATGGGGAAATCACTAAAGTATAGCTATTACATCTCACCTTTGGTTAGCAGTACATTAATAAAGGTAAAGGTAAAGGTTCCCTTGCTCGAAAGCCAGTCGAATCCGACTCTAGGGTTGCGGTGCTCATCTCCGTTTCAAAGCCGAAGAGCCAGCGCTGTCCGAAGACATTTCCGTGGTCATGTGGCCGGCATGACTAAACACCAAGGCGCACGGAACGCTGTTACCTTCCCACCGAAGTGGTCCCTATTTATCTACTTGCAATTTCTTGCTTTCGAGCTGCTAGGTTGGCAGGAGCTGGAACTAGAGACAGGAGCTCACCCTGTCTTGCGGCACCCGGGTCTTGAACTGCTGAACTACTGACCGTCCACAGCCTGCAGTTCAGTGTCTTAACCACTTGAGCCACCGCAGCTCCTAGACCTGGATAAAATATGCATCTTTTAGGCCACACTGATTTACCTGTTCATCTGGCATCATTTACTGGGAATACAGAATTTTTTTTAGGAGTGATTAAGGCGACCTTGGAGAATTTGATTTTAACCCATGATTTGGATTTCGCAGGGTTTCTTGTTTAGTTATTCATGCTAAACAGAGCTGTTGCTGAAATGGAAATGGATTTTCCTGCTGGACAGATCCAAAACCAATTGAAAAGGCCTACCCCAACCCAAACTCTGTTTGTTTATAACTGTTGCAACAACAAAAAAGTCTCACTCCAGTTAATTTGTAGCATTGAAAATGGGGAAAAGAGCACCCCTCACATGCTAAAATTACTTAAATATGCAAAGGCCACTGAAAAATCCAGCCTAAGGCAAAGGTTAAGCGGATTGGTGAAAGACAGTGGTTTGTTTGGGACAGAATATTCTTGCATTTCCTATGGGCCCAGTAAATGCGGATTATGTGGTTAACATATTTACAGTATTCTTTTACATTCCTTGTTAACAGGAAACACATAGAGAATAAAAGGTGCTGTATCTCCAAAAGATGTTCAGAAATTTACTTCTCTGTATTTTATAGGGTAACATGTACTTCATGTTCTGCTAAGAAATATTAAGACACATGGCTCAGTCTAAAGTCCTTTGAGCCACTGGATTGTCTGAACTGTTTGGCATTTTAGTGGCATTGTGAATATGCTGGCTCTGTTGGTCATAATAAGCACACAAAATGAAGAAATACATCCTCAGAGACATGTGGGCATGTGCCAGAGAGTCATCACTGATGTGGCTGCCTTGCACATGCCCACGACATCTTTGATGATACATGTCTGCCCTTTACCCTTGTATGTCTACCATAGTCAGTGTTGTTGTCTAGGATGTCACGTGAACCTGTAAAGGAGTTCAAAGTGAGGGGTAGCTCTGTGTATCACATAGATAGTCCGATATGGATGCTGACTTTGCCGGATCAAAAAGCAGTATATAGATTGGACCTCATTTAAGGAAGGTACGGACTGACTGGCGTCCCAGTATGTGAGCTGTTAGAATGTCAATTGTGTGTGATTTACAGTCTGCCTCAGAATAAACAGACATGGAAAATGGGTGAACATAACTTCTTATTTTTCACTTGCAGACTTTTCAAAGCATGAAGCTCAGCTTTATAAAAAAGCCAAAAATAACATACTAGAGATTTGAACATTTTGTATAACCGATACTGTGGTGCCAAATCCCCACCCTTTCAAGGTATTCAAGTCCCAAAGAGACACTCTTTTTCAGATCAGATCTTGACTTGCCATATAGAGTTTAATAAGCATGTCTTTATCTTGTGTTCCCTTTATTTTTATCTACTATTTAAACATTCATAAGTATATTTGGGCTTGGTTCGGTTGATTCTCAAAAACCTAATTTTAAAGGCAGCATTAGCAATCAGTGAGTAGATTTGTGCCTAAATAAATTCATTTGTGAAACTGGAGATCTTCCAGAAGCTGGGTGTTTCTCTTAAATAAATGTGTGATGCTTTTCTTTTGCCTTTATTGCCAGCCAGATGTTTCAGAGGACACAGTGGTTTTGTCAAGTATTTTGAGGAAATTTTATTGTAACCTAGAGCTTCTCCAACTGATGATAGGAGCTTGCTGTAGTGAAATCATGGGGCACTAGCAAAAGGAATGAAAACAGCTTCGCATGCCAAAACCATTCTGGTAATACAGGCCTGTAAGTTATCTACCTTCTGGGTTTCCCAAAGTGTGAATTGTGATCCCACAGAAACTGGGTCACAAGTCCCTGACTTACTGGATGTTGAGTTACCTGGGTGGTGGTGGTACAAGGTTACACTGGGAGAGCCTGTGTGAGCTATGAGGGAGAAATACCATGAAGGCTGAAGGAGCCTGCTGGTGCTTTCAGTGCATCTACCAGGTAGTCATGAAAAAAGCAGTGCTGAGGTGCTAGGGATTTTTACCCAATGAATTTTCTAGGGAGTGTGGAAGATTTACAAAATGTAGCATGGAAGAGCACACAACATTGGTGAGCACAATTTTGCCATTTAAGATCTCCATGACAAGACAAGAGGAAATGAAAGAAGAAGAAGAAGAAGAAGAAGAAGAAGAAGAAGAAGAAGAAGAAGAAGAGATTGGATTTATACCCCGCCCTTCACTCGGAGTCTCAGAGTGGCTTACAAACTCCTTTCCCTTCCCCTCCCCACAACAGACGCCCTGTGAGGTGGGTGGGGCTGAGAGAACTCTTGACACAAACTGCTCTTTTTCAAGGACAGCTGTGCCAGAGCTTGTGACTGACCCAAGTTCACATCAGCAGGTGCAAGTGGAGGAGTGGGGAATCAAACCCGGTTCTCCCAGATTAGAGTCCGCACACTTAACCACTACACCAAACTGGCTCTCTACATCAAAGCTGGTTTAGCATAATGGACAGGGCACCAGACTTAGGACTGGGAAGAGCTGGATTCAAATTTCCACTCAGCCACAAAGCTTACTGGGTCAGTCAGTTTTCTCAACCGATATTGTTTTTGAAAAGATAAAATAGGACCCAGTGTTCCCTCTAAGCTGAGTTAGTGTGAGCTAGCTCAGTTTCTTAGCCTCCGGCTCACACATTTTTGTCTTAGCTCAGGAAGGGTGGCTCCAGAGCAAACTAATTTAGGCAGTAGTCAAATCACTCACTCACAACTTTCATGCCAGTAGCTCACAAAGTAGAGTTTTTGCTCACAGCTTAGCGGGAGCATTGGACCCACCCCATACCATACCACTGCTTTGACTTCTGCAAGGCTAGAATACTGAACTTGATAAATTACAAATGAACAGAAGCCATGGTTGATTGAAGAAAAGTGAAGGATATAAAGACTTTAATACATAAACAAATAGGAAGTAGAGTTTGGACTCTTCCTTCATATCTCCCATCTCCCACCAGGAGCTATTGTGCTCTTCCAATAGACAAAGGAATGTGAGGCTTTAGGAAGCACCCTACACACACACACACACACACACACACATGCACACAACCTCCCTCTTAAGGGCACCAGGACTTGCTTCTGTTCTGATTAGGAAGCGGCAAACTTGTGCTATTCCCGGTATAACAGTAGAAATGTTGCACATCATTCCACACACATTAGACAGGGTTTTCAAAAAGCTCTGTGGTCTAAGAACATTTGATCTAGGTAGACTAACAGTGAAGTCCTCTGCAGAGTTACTCAGATCTAATCCCTGTGATTTCAGTGACCTTTGACAAGAGTAACTCTGCGTGGGTTAGCTCCAAATGTCTTGTAATGGAGATCTTCAAAAGCAGAGTTCAGCTATAGATCAGGTGCATTGTTCAGGAGCATGTGGAGGAGGAGGTATTTCTGAATTTCCTGTATTGTGCAGGGGGTTGTACTGGATGACTCTGAAGGTCCCTTCCAACTCTATGGTTCTAGGATGTAAATTCTGAAAAGGCTATAGATCAGGGGTGTCAACCATGCAGCCTGGGGGCCGGATCAGGCCCCCGAAGGGCTTCCATCAGGCCTGCAGTGGAACTGGCCATCTCCTGCTTTCAGCTCTGCTGCTGCTGATGCGCCATAGCTTGCTTCGCCAGACTCTCTTAATCGCTCAGCCATTTCATGTTTTAACCTGAAAAGTACCCAGACTTACTAGTGATTTCAGCTCTCATACTTTATTTCCAGTGTAAAAAGGTAAAGGTCTCCCTTTCTCGAAAGCCAGTCGAATCCGACTCTTGGGTTGCGGTGCTCATCTCCGTTTCAAAGCCGAAGAGCCAGCGCTGTCCGAAGACGTTTCCATGGTCATGTGGCCGGCATGACTAAACACCAAGGCGCACGGAACGCTGTTACCTTCCC
>NW_015167534.1:9215-18564 GCF_001447785.1 Gekko japonicus | reverse complement strand
CTTAAAGGTAAAGGTTCCCTTGCTCGGGTTGCGGTGCTCATCTCCATTTCAAAGCTGAAGAGCCAGCGCTGTCTGAAGACGCTTCCGTGGTCATGTGGCCGGCATGACTAGACACCGAGGTGCACGGAACGCTGTTACCTTAAGAGTCAGTTAAAAACTCAAGGGGAGTACTGGTGATTCAAGAAAAAGAAAAAGAAGAAGAGGAGGAGGAGGAGATTGGATTTATACCCTGCCCTTCACTCGGAGTTTCAGAGCGGCTTACAAATTCCTTCCCCTTCCGCTTCCCACAACAAACACCCTGTGAGGTAGCTGGGGCTGAGAGAGCTCTGAGAGAAAGGGTTTAGGTACTGGAAGGAGTGTGCCAGCCTTCTGGAAACAGTATTTTTGCACAACTTTGGTTGAGGTTTCACACAGAACACTGCATTTTAAAAATTTCTGTGTTAAAAACCAGTCATGTATAAAGCAAGCATGTCAGGGGACATGGTTCTAGCTTAGCCTTTCCCCTGATGTATTACATTTCTGTGTGCAAGGCTTTTTGTGAAGTAGTACAGTCCCAATATCATCCCCCCCCCAATCATATGCATTTTCTAAACTATGCAGTGGTTTTATGTGGGTTTGGAAGATTCTGTGGTTTTTCCTTCTGACCTATGAGCATCAAAAATCTACCAGCCTCCACAGTGAGGGGATTTCCTTAGTTACTTTCAACTTAGCTGTCAAAAAGTTTACATTTTTATTTCCAATTGAGACTTTAACTGCAAATTACAGATAAATGGAAGTGTTTTATTGTAACTCAGATGCAGAATTCAAAAAAAGTTCATTCCCACACTTTGTGTTCAAGATCAAGTTAATTTCCTTCACCTTCATTTTTGTAAAAAATTGGTAAAAAGTGATATTACAAAAGAGAAGAAGAATCACAGCAATAAATTAAGAAGGTAAAAAACATTCAGGAGGGAAAAAGAATCTAGGAGCAACACTGAAAGAGAAAAGCTAAAGCAGATTTAAAATAGGCTGTCCTTTATAAAGGTGCTTTTAAAATGCTTAACACAAGTAGCAGCATGGAAAAGTCATAAATACAAGTGCACGTTTGTCCCTCATGAAGCGTCGTCTTCTTTAACTAACCAAAGCAGTAGTACTCATCAGACTCAATCTTGGGGTGTTTATGTATGGACTGTGAGTCGTCTATAAAAGAAGAGTCACTGAACTGGTCCATGTCTGAAGGTGTGTGTCGCCCAGGGACATCATCTGCCAAAGTGTCCAGATAACTCCCCACGGAGATGCCATCCAGTCCGTCACTACCGTCCTGCAAACTGTTGTAGCTGCCTCTCAGGGAGGTCTCTTGACTCTCCAGAAGGCTGCAGAGGCTGCCACTCAGGCTGCTGCCTCTGCTGGCGATGGCTCCTTTCTCTTCCATCATCCACTTGATCGATTCAATGCTCTCATTGATGACCAGCAGCTGGCGCATGAGCTTCACGTCAGTGGCTCGGAGATCAACCTGCGTGTGAAAAAGCAAAACGTGTGCTGTATTAGGTACATACATGCACATACCTACATACCCCTGGGGTTATAATGATTTTGGGTGAAGGCACCTTGGTTGGGAACAATCTTCCCAGAGATAACCACTTGGCCCCTTCTCTGTTGTCCTTCAAGTGCCTGATAAACTCAATCGTACTTGGCTGGGCTTTTAATAACCATTCAGTTTGCTGCCAGTGCTACCATTAAAAAAGACCTCACAGTGATTTTTTGTGTGTGTGTGGCTGTTTTAGTTCACAGTTCTATTTGGGGGAGGGAGGAGAGAAGCATCTTAAAAGTGTCTTAAAAGGCGAGCTGCAATCAAAACAATTATTCAAAATAACCAAAGAATCCCGTTTTGTGAGACCAAAGTCTTTCAAAGGAAACATTAACCTTTTTACCCATGAATCATGTTGATCTCATGCCTAGATATTGCTGCTGATGGGATTCTAAAGATGGCTTAGTTAGAATTAGCCACGTGGAAGCTGCCAATGAAAGGCTGGACCAGCCACTTAAAATACTTTCAGCAAGACAGAGACAACAGTGGCTCTGTCCATGCTGTGAGAATATCATTAATATTTACAATATGTCAGGAATGAGGCAGAGTAGGATTTTCAAAGTCCTAAAGGACGAGCCTAATTAACTCTGTTTTTTCTGGGATGGTATCAGTTAAATTCTCATTAGCATAAAGAGAGGCAGAATTAGGCCAAGGCTGAAATTAACACTACACCAAGTCGATTGAGCCAATATAACATAAGATTGAGCACTCAAGGGGTAACTACTTGAACAAGATACTCATTGAAATCTAGTAATATATTTGAAATAGGGTTACCATTCTCAAGGTGAGGCCTGGAGTTCTTCTGGAATTGCAACTGATCTCTGGACTGCAGGGATCATCAGTTCCCTCGGAGGAAATGGCAGCTTCACAGGGCAAACTCTTGTGGCCTCACATCCCTGCTGAGCGCCTGCTCTCCCCCAAACTCTGACCTCTGCAGGCAGTCAGGGCAGGCAGCTTCACTTTGGAAACATGGTCCATAATGTGTGATGACAGACCCAAATGCCAGGCCCGTGCTTCCTTCGGACGGCTTTGCTTTACCCTTTTCTCTCCTTATACCTTTTCCTCTGTCCCTTCTTCCCTTGGTCCCCCCTTGCCCCTGTTCCCTGCCCTCTGTCCCTGGAACACTTGGCTTCCTCTTCTCTTTCTGTTACCTCCTGCTTCCTCTGCAGCCCTTTCCCCAACTTATCACAGGCCAGCTTCTCTGACTGTGGCTTTCTCCTTCTCCCCACCTAGGCTGTCTGGTTCCTTTCGTCAGTATGCTGAGCTCTATCCTGCATGCCTTTTAGCATAGGGCCCCAGGTCCTCTGTCCTAATCAGGGAGAGCAGATAAGGAAATCAGATGGAGGGGTTTCTTGGCGGTCACTGTCTCATACTTCTCAGTAAACATACTTGGTTTTTTGTACTGCATTTTTTTTCTTGAGGGAGGACATTCGGGAGGCTATTAGGTAAAACGTCCTCTGGCCCAATCATCTCTTTTCCTCTCTGCTTTCTGGTATCACTTTCCTATCTTGAGGTATCAGCGAAGTTCAGAATCAAGTGGAGTGGCAAAACCTAAGCCATCCTGATGGAAGACTTACATTTACTGGTGCTTGATATCTCTGGTATAGAAGTTCTTTTACATCATCTTTTTTTTTAAAGTTGTATCTTTTCACTCTGCTCAGCTAAATGTGATACCTTCCCTCAGCCCAATACTTTCTCTGATGGAAGAGGTTCTTCCACTATGGATAAACAGACCTGGTGCTGGAGGAAGGCTCCACACTTAGCTGAGTGGAGTGGCAGGATGCAACCCAATGTTACAGCTACAGTGCCACAAATTACACTTACCTAAATTCTTACCCACCTCTGGACAAGTTAGGAAGAAGTAGGTTAGCCCATTAATTATAGCTTGTCTACAGTTATATATATATATTTAAAAGCTCAGCATTTTTATTCTGAGAAGGGAAAGAAAATGTTGGGTGATCCAAACATTTGAGGACATAACCTCCATATTTGCAGAAATAATTAATTTTACTGAGTTATTCAAAAAAAATTCTTGGGGAGAGGTTTTCAATATTTTTAATGTGCATCTGCCAAGCTAAAATCACCCCCTCCGAGTATGTCAACCAAAGTCCATTAAAAACATTTGTCTTCAAGTGGATATGTAAAAATGTACAATAGCTCAATGTTTTCCAACCTGAGGGTCCAGACCCAAAAGTGGGTGGCAGAACGTGTGGAATTTGGATCTGTGGGTCACCAAGAAGGTTGGGAATTACTGTACTAGCCAATATATATATTTTTATTAATGATACATATGGCACAATAGTTTTAGTGGATTTATTCTGAACAGAGAATTGCTGGAGACATGCTGATGGTCAGACATGGTTTTAGCTGAGGAAGGCATTTACAAAAATGAATACAACCTATTGTGTACTGTAGCCTTTTATACTGTGCTCTAAGCCCTTGTTTTTCTACATATGAATATAGCATCTGCATTGTTCATCCACAATGAACTGAGGAAAAAAATTCCAGACTCTGAGGAAGTGAGCTCTTTATCTTGCTTTGGCAAGCCTCCTTTTTTTCTTTGCATATAATTCTTTCCATGGATTCTTCAAAATCTCAAGTCTGTCAAAATACCCTAAATTACACACTGCTTTCTTTTAAAAAAATACTGCTCTGGTGGTTTACATCAATGGCTTTTGACCACGGGCCAAAAGACTGTTGCATTCTTCCTCTTCCTCCACAATTCCCATATCTGTTCAACTACACTTCCACTTACATGCCTGTTGCTGCCATCACAATTGTTCTTCCCTGCAATATCCACAGCCCACCTTTGTCCTCTCTATCAGGCATCCTCCTTCCGCAAGACCCTAGTTGCCCTGTAGAGCTCCCTGCTGCTTCACCAATCCCCTCCCATCATTCTCCATTTGCAATATGCATCACATTAGCCAATAAATTAAGACAGGTCTTTAGGGAGGATATGTATGGGTGAGGGACCATGGTCTTTTCCTACTGCTTCTTTCAGACCTACATAAATCACCATTACTTGACCACATCTGATAGATACGTCCCAGAGAGCAAATGTTCAGGAACACAGGTAAAGAATATAGCCACAATTACAAAACACTTCCAACCACTGGTTCTTAAGCGGTGTCACACACTTCTAAACCCCATGGATTTACAAAGGTGTAACTCAGTTTAGGATTGCACTGAGTCATCTAAAATGTGGACTCCTTGAAATTCAGAACAGCAGATATTTCAGTCACTGACATCAGTTCCTCCAGTTCCCTCTCCAGTTGATTTTCATGTACCCCCCCTTTTCTCTGAACACTAATTTTAAATTATCAGCTGTGCAGCATCACAAGTACCAGGAGCTAATGGATCCTGAAATATACTCAGTAGTAGTGCCAAATGTAACGCTAATTACATTTCCAACCTATCATTATGTTGGATGTGCAAGACTTCAGTAATTAAAGACGCACCTTTCTCTACTCATCTAGTCTAAATGGCTTTCCATATGCTGAGCAATAATACATAGCAAATGCAATAATAATTAAAAATAACCACCCAAGCCTCAAGGGCTGTCATCACAACACCATCAAATTTCCTTCCATTTGTAATGACATACTTTGGTAGATTGTTATAGGTGAGCAAGGTTAGTAGTTTCCCAAAAGGCAAGTCCAGCACCTAAACTAATCAGATGATACATATTAGAAACTGATGTACCCTATTTTCAGAGCTATGTGTGGCCTGTGCTAAAAAACAAAACAAAGTGCACCAAGAAAAAAATTAGTTGCTGTAGATTTTCCGGGTTGTGTGGCCGTGGTCTTAGCATTGTAGAACCTGACGTTTCGCCAGTAAATGTGACTGGCATCCTCAGAGGTATAAACACAGAAAGATGGAATACTCTCTGTGTCTTGACACAGACACAGACACTTGACACAGACACACAGACACAGTCTGTGTTTATACCTCTGAGGATGCCAGTCACATTTACTGGCGAAACGTCAGGTTCTACAATGCCAAGACCACGGCCACACATCCCGGAAAATCTACAGCAACTAAAATGAACTCCGGCCGTGAAAGCCTTCGACAACCAAGAAAAAAACTTTATTTCTGAAAACCACACAAATTAACAACTGAAACACAGGTTTACATTTTGCATAATTTACTTTTGGTTTTTAGCAATTTTGCATACTTCTATCAGCCATAGGAAGGACAAAAAAGGGGGGCCCTGAAGCCCCCTTCCCTAGAAATCCTAGTTATCAACTCCTCTAGCTTCTGAAATGTCACCATGTATGCTAGGGATGCCAGACCCACTGGACTGGTGGGGTTTACCTGCTTTTTGGGGCTTCAACCCACCTGCTGGCCAGCTGGCTGGTGGGGGAAGCCCCACCCCAAGCCCACACACCCACAGCCACCTCCCTTTCTTCTCTCTTGAGAGATTTAAAGGGCCCTCCAGCTCAGAGGGGCAGCGGTGGGTGTTTAAAGGGACCCTTTAAGTGCTTCCAGCTGGCAGGGACTGGCCCCGTGCACCTGGTTGGCGGGCCCTTGAAATCTTGCAGGAGATTTGGGAGAGGGGTGGCTGCCAGTGATTTTTCTTGAGGGTGGGGCTTGGAGCAGGATGTCCCCAAGGTGACATCATCACATTGGAGATGCCCCCCCTGGGAACACTCCCCAAAGAGCAGTTTCTAAATGCAAATACAAAGAGTTGCAAAAAATACTTCCACAATCACAATTCTTTGTGGATGCATAAATCTTCACATGTACATAGATGGCCAAACTGTGCTGATAAATTATAGACTGGGAGATCCAATCATGTAAGAGCAACCCCCCCCCCCCAAAAAAAACCCAAACAGAAAGCCCCCTCTTGGGAGGCCATTTGGATCAAGTAAACAGCATCATCTCTGACTGGCAGTAACTCCTCTCCAGGATCTCAAAAAGATATTTTCCCCATCATGAGATATTTTTCAGTGAAAATGCCAGGGACTCACACTGGGATCTTCTGTTTGCAAAGCAGATGTTCTACCACTGAGCCACAGCCCCTCCCACTCCCCCCTTCTCCGACAGAAATAGTAGCTTGTTTCCCCCCACCCAGAAGTCCTCTTTGATTTCTCTCAAGGTCAGGAAAAGAGCATGAGGAAAAGATCTACCACCCACTCCACAAACAGAATCCACAATCTTTTCTTAGGGCTATGATGGAGACATGGGAGCCACTTCTCATGCTGTTCATGTAACTTGAGAAGCCTAAGCTACCAAAGATGCACCCACACAACAGTTTGCCTCCACCCCAGTAATGACCCAGTTTCTAGCAGCTGTGACACCACTGTGGGGAGGAACTGCACGGTGACCTGGGGTTTCTCATATTGCTTGAGGACCCATGAAAGAACTGTGCAGCATGGCCCTATGTCATCACCAGCATAAGGGGCGAAGAAGGCTAAAGTGCATGTAATTCCCTTTGAAATCCAGGAGACCTAAATGCCATGTCAAATTCTAAACATGCATCCCCTTTCAGCAGCACTTTGCATGCCTAACATATTGCCGATTGTGCACACTGTGTTGAAAAGCCAATCCAGCAAAACCCCTTGCTGTCCCTCCTACATGCTGCTTGGCACACCCTCGTAAAATAAAAGTTGAGTCTTTCAGAGAGGATTAATGTCCCTGTGGGTGATTTATGATATGGAAGGAAAGTGATAAAGTGGGCATTCTTGGTATTTCATTCTAAACGCAGTTGGTATGGACCCAGTTGCTGAATTGTTGCTACTGTAACCAGAGCAGTAAAGTCATGCCCAAATAAATTCAATTAATATGAATCAACAAAAATATCATCCCGTTCCACTTGACACCCACACAAATTACAGCTCAGCAGATGTGTTTTTACAGAAGGAACCAGAGTAAAATCAATTTGTATACAATGAATACATAATGTCTACGCAGAGGTGTCAAACTCATTTGTTATAAGGGCTGGATCAGACATAAATGGGACTTTGTCAGGCCGGGCAATGTGTGCCATAAAATGTAATGCCAGGTATAGGAGATATAAACTTTATAAAGGACACAGGCAGACCCAATTAATGATATTATTTTTTACTCAAAATACAAACATGATTAGAACATTAACACTATTACAGTATTTCCTTAAATCATCTCCCTGATGCCTGCCCTCCCACTTCCACTACTCATTATGCATTAGCAATACAGGGACTTAATGCACAGCCTCTGTCATCTGGCAATAAAGGTAATGACCAGTGTTCCCTCTAAGCTGAGTTAGTATGAGCTAGCTCACAGTTTTTTAGCCTCCGACTCACACATTTTTGTCCTAGCTCAGGAAGGATGGCTCCAGAACAAACTAAATTATGCAGGAGCCAAATTGCTCGCTCACAACTTTAATGCAAGTAGCTCACAAAGTAGAATTTTTGTTCACAAGACTCCACAGCTTAGAGGGAACATTGGTAATGACCAGTTGCTTGCGGGCTGGATAAGAGCCCTAGACAGGCCGGTTCTGGCCCACAGGCCGTATGTTTGACACCCCTGGTCTACAGTGTTCTTATTTATGAATCAGAGGCATGAGCAGCATTTTCCTTCCATCCCTCGTGAATGTTCAAACAGCCACAGTTTTACATCATGATGAACTATGGACACGGTCCATAGGCATGTTTAAAGCTGAGATTTGTGTGCTGTTACCTGGCAATAAACCCCACTGAACAAAACATCTACTACTGAGAAAAATGTACACAAGTTTGCAGTGCAGGTCCCTTTGTGAGAGACTGGACACGTTTGATTCTCCTATTGCAATTAATTGGATGATAAAAGTACTCAGTCTGAAGGAGCTATGGCCATTTAAACATGGGTTATCTACCCTGAGTTTAATGCCTTTGGGAAGCAGTTTTCACACTTCTTCGGGTTTTCCCGGGTTTTTGCCACTCTTTCTCAAGCCTGCTTTACTTCAAAGTTTTGGGAAAGACTGCAGTAAAGCCTGGATTGCTACTGTTTGGGTGGGAAAATCTGCAGTCCCCAGCTCAAATGGCATCCATTTTCTCTGACCCTGTCCCCCCTGCCACAGCCATTTGCTCCCTCACCACAAGTGTTTTTAAAAATGTATTTAAAAATCATCTCTGGAATATCATTATATCTAGGGGTTGTTTTCTGCTGGAGCGCGGCGGAGTGGCGCTCCGGCAGAAACAAGCTGGGCCGCCCCCTGCCATTCCTGGCCTGCCTGTGCAGGTGGGACAGGCTAGGGAAGCCTTGCAGAGCCCCCCGCCGCCTTTCCCCTGAGCCTTTCCGTCAGGCACTTAGAGAACATCGAGCAGGTAACCCAGGTATGACTGCCTCCCTGTGCTCCCCTCCCCTCCTACAGCCAGCCCACTGCAGTGGGCTAGCTGGAGAAGGGGGGGAGGTGGGCAGACATGCCCCTCTTTCCCCTGAGCCTCTCCGCTTCTGTGGAGAGACTTGGGGGAAGGTGGGAATTTAAATTCCTGGGTTCCCTGCCCAATGTTCTCTAGGTGCCCTGCAGCAAGGAACCCAGGCATGACTGCCTCCCTGTGCTCCCCTCCCCTCCTCCAGCCAGCCCACCACGGCAGGCTAGCTGGAGGAGGGGAGGGGAGGTGGGCAGACATGCCCCCCCTTTCCCCAGGACCTATCTGGATTTAAATGCCTGGGGTTTTTATTTATTTAAAACTTAAAAAAAAACTAGTTGGGCAGGCAGCCGGGCAGCCTCCAGGGCCTGCACAATGGCAGAAGCCCCACCCCCAGCTTCCAGTAGCCCTCAGTTGAACCAGGACAAGCTGGGCGGGGGCTGCATGTGTG
>NW_015167534.1:8609-9162 GCF_001447785.1 Gekko japonicus | reverse complement strand
AGCCTCTCCGCTCTGGGGAGAGACTCAGGGAAAGGGGGGGATTTAAATGCCTGGGTTCCCTGCCCGATGTTCTCGAGGTGCCCCGCAGGGAACCCAGCAGGGCAGGGAACCCAGGCATGACTGCCTCCCTGTGCTCCCCTCCCCTCCTCCAGCCAGCCCGCTGGAGAAGGGGCGGGGAGGTGGGCAGACATGCCCCCCCCTTTCCCCTGAACCTCTCCGGATCTAAATGCCTGGTTTTTTTAAATTATTTAAAACTTTTTAAAAAACTAGTTGGGCAGGCGGGCAGGCAGCCTCCGGGGCCTGCACAATGGCAGAAGCCCCACCCCCAGCTTCCAGGAGCCCTCCGTTGGGGCTGCATGTGTGACGTCTTCTTGCTGCAAGGGTAAGTTGGCTCGTTGGGGGGGGGGGTTGTGGTGTGCAGTTTTGCAGGCAGCCTGGAGAGATGGCTGGAGAAAGGGATGGGGGAAGGGAAAGAACTACAATTCATATATAAGAGCTGCTACAAACAATTCATGATTTTTAACAAGCAACCAAAAAGTCCAGTTCTCATTGG
>NW_015167534.1:0-8518 GCF_001447785.1 Gekko japonicus | reverse complement strand
TTCCTTCCTTCCTTCCTTCCTTCCTTCCTTCCTTCCTTCCTTCCTTCCTTCCTTCCTTCCCTTTGCCTTCTTTCTCGCCTTCTTTCCTTCTCTCTCTTTCTCACCTTCTGACATACTTCCGGTAATGTCAGGGTGTGTGGCCTATGCAAATAAGTTATGCTAATGAGTTATGCTAACGAGCTCCTGCACCTTTTTTTCTATGAAATGACCCCTGGTTATATCAAAATACTGTTAAAATAACAGGTGTGGAAGGTTCTCTGAATTACCAGCTTTTATTTTGAAAAAGTAAGTCTCTAGCTCCTTCACTTGCAGAGGATATAAGGAAAAAAGACCTATTCACAAGCTTCCTTTTATAAAAGAAAGCAAGCTGAGATATTCTAGTGCTTATTTTTTAAAAATTGCAAAAGCCTTGGTGGCCCGCGGGAGTGGGGTGGCAACTTCTGGGGGATGGGAGAAGTAAATCTGGGGGAAATCTGCCATGAGGAAGCCCTATTGCAGCTTTGCTTTATCTGCAGCTGCACCAGCAACAGGGAAACAATAAAATCCCACCCCAGTAGGGAAACCACCCATGCCTTACAGTTGCTGTAACTTGAGAAAGAGATATACAATCAGTCATTATTATTGTACACATTTAATATAATATAATACCATTTTATATCTTTAGCCACAAAGAAAACATTACCGACTTTAGGATATTCTAGGATTTATGAGTTAAATGTTATCCTTCTCACAGTAGCAAAGTAGCCACCTCCTCTGAGAAAAACAGGACTTTTACATTATGGCAAAGTTCACCCTGTGTGTGCATGTATATGCATCAGAATCTGTTCTACAAATATACCAAACTTGTCTTTTCTGTTCTTCTAATTTTTCCTTTCTCTCAGATGGCAAATCTAAACTACATGTGCTACAGCAGCATACTGTGTTTGCAGCTCTCTTTTTCTGATATTCCATATAGTCACAATTTTGCTTAGTACAATTTTATATGCAGAAGTTATAAATTATGTTAAAGAGGTAACATACGTTCAGGTCTGATAAGACAGTAATTATTGGATATATCTGAATTTTCTCCAAGATGTCTGGCTTTCCCCCCCAAGGATTAAAAATTTCCAAAACATTACCATCTCTTGTTTATAGAACAACGAAGTAAAAGAAATATGAAACCTACAATAAATGTTGCAGTAGACTACAATCCTATTCTTTTATATAAATACCTTTCCAAACAGTTGCATTATACTATCGTTCTAATCCCTTTATAATTTTAATGGAGATTATTCAGACATTTAGCCAACAATGAAACACCAAATGATCAACTATGTGCCAACTATAAACAGACATCTAGAATGGGGAAAAGAGTTTTTCAGTTAGAATATTTTATTTATTTATATATTAGCTTCGTTTATAATCCACCTTTTTTTGCTGAGACTCAGGGCAGATCACAAAATATAAAATGTGGTGGTGGGGGGGAGGAGTTCAGAATTAGGAGATGGGTTAGCCTACAGGAGGTGACTTCAGCGGCCTTTGAGATACGTAGGCTGCTGAGCATCTACACTGGGGTCTATTTAATTAAAAAAAGAATAATATTCAGCATTGGTGAAGTGTTTCTAAATGCTGAAATCAACAACTGTGGTCCTGATCAGATGGGTCTTTAGATCTGCGCCAGGCACGAGTGCCTGGTGGATTTAAAGGTAATGACCAGACAGCAACATCTGGGAAATGTGCCTCTTTTGTGATCATCCCATTTTGCCGCACTTTGGACCCGTACTTAAAAGATTCTAATTAAAGTGTGGAGTTTTCGCTTCCCGACGGGCCAATTGTGGACTTTCCCCCGTCTGATCGTTCCAGCGCAATCCTCCCGTCGGGATGGTCTGACGTCAGACCATCCCAAGTGGCCGCCATTTAAAAAGAATTCTAAGTGATATGTGCATAAACGCATAAATTTGTGACAGCCACAGAGCTACGCTCAAATGTTCCGGACAATTTCATGTTTCTGAACGGCCTGTGAATTTTATGAACTGCATTAATTAAAAAGGTATCTAGAGGGAGGTACCACTGGCAGTGCTTTAACCATTCAATTCTGCGCATGCGTGGAAAAACAAATACACAATGAGGCGCAGATGCGCATGCGCAAACAGATTTTTTTTTAAAAAAACTGACCACGTGGCTCTTTCAGGTGGATGCTGTCTATACAATCCACCACGGAGTACACACGCGGTAAGGGGAGCTGTCTGGTCATGCAACGCTGGATAAAAAATTAGAGCTGGGCCAATGGCGGATTTAGCTGTCTGAACACACCCTGTGTAAAAAAATCAGTATTATTATCCGCATATTGCCAAAAGTGTGCTGTTGATGGACAGCAGCTTCAACATATGAAGCTGCCTTATACCAAATTAGATCATTGGCTTGCCTGCTGCAACGTCTTCAACTGGAGATACTGGGGATTGGATTTTGGACATTCGTCATACAAACCATATGCCTTTTCCACCAAGGCATGGCCTAAAACCACCTTTGTAAAATCATGGAAGAGACAAGGTTCAGACTGGGACCTTCCTGGTTCATAACCCAGTCTTTTAGCAAATTCACTACTGCCATAAAGAAAATGATTGAGTTTGAGATGACAGCTGAAAGGTGCTTCTGTGAGAATGGAAGGATACAGAATGCTATACTGGGACTTTACAATCCCTGGGAAATAAGCAGGATAGGACAACTCCACGGTAACAGAGATATCACTTCAAGGATTTCCCTGTAGGGACCAAGATGGTAACAAGGCTGGCCTTGATTGCCAAGATGGAGCCGCCAGGACTGATCTCATGATGTGGATACTTCAGGGCAACTCATAGAATGGTGGTGAAAACAAACAAACAAATGAACAAAATGCAAACTTGGACCATTAGCTATCTATTTTGGAATGCTGATTTGGGGCTACTCTATCCTGTACACCTAACTTCCTTTCATCATTGCCTTACACTACAGAACCTTGCAAATCAGAGGAATATTAACTTCAACCACTTTTATGCATTAGAGTGAATTATGAGTACAAAGTGTTAAACACTAACGTTTCCCTGTTTTCAATGGTAGAGATTGACTTGGCGCAAATCAATAGGATTTATAAACTGGCTGGATCACACCCTATATTATTACATCTTCCATACACAGGATGTCAAAAAGGTAACACTTTATTTCCCCATTAAACACATTATTTCCCCATTCTAATGTTTCCACTATTTCTGTTCTCTAAATGGAACAACATTTCTGACCTCACATATCATATAATTTTATTTTTATGGCTGGGTTAGGCCTGTTTTGCATGGAATATAGTGTTTCCAAACCTTACAAAGAAAAAGGCTTCTTAAAACACAGCACATGAACAATAACCATAAATTATTGGTATCTTAGTGTAGAATTGTTTTTTAATATCTCTCCAAACCCTTAATAATGTAGCCCTTATATAGTGGGTTTCAAAACATTTCTTGTTTTTCTCATACCACATCGTGGCATGCCAACCCATCGGGAGGTCATGTCCCTCCAGCTTCAACAGCCTACTATTTGCTAATGTTGCCCATTCTTGTATCCATACCATGGAAGCCGCTTTGTAGTATGTCTGCCATTCCGGTAGGCCCAGCCCACCTTTCTCACGTTTTTCTTGTAGTAATTTCATTTTTAATCTGGGCCTCCGGGATTGCCAAATAAAGGCAGATACCAATTTCCCTAAGTCTTTAAAGAATTTTGAATTTTTGATAATAGGCAACGTCTGAAACAAAAACATAACTCTAGGAAGAATAGACATCTTAATTGTAGCCACCCTACCTAGTAATGATATTTGGAGGCCTTCCCATCTCTCCAGATCCTTTTTAATTTCAGTCAGCATTTTCCCATAATTATTTTCAAATAAGGAGCTACATCTATTAGTTAGCCATACCCCTAAGTACTTAATTTTTTTAGTGATTGTAAATCCTGATTTTCTAGATAGTAGTACCTCAATTTCATTTGTACAATTCTTCGTTAATATTTTAGATTTTGAAGAGTTTATCTTCAAACCTGCTGCTTGGCCATATATTTGTATATTGTACAGGAGTTGTTCAATCGACTCTACTGGATTCTCCAAAATGAAGACTACATCATCAGCGTACGCCTGGATTTTAAAATATTCACCTTTAACTGCCAAGCCTTTAATCAACGGGTCTGCCCTTACCATATTATTCAATATTTCTATTGTAAATACAAATAATAAAGGGGATAAAGGACACCCTTGTCTCGTGCCTTGTTTTATCTGAATTTTCTGTGTAAGATCCCCATTAACCATAATCTTAGCTTCCTGTTGCTGGTATATTGCTGCAATCATTTTAGAGAATACCCCGCCACATTCCCAATGTTCCAGATTTTTCTTGATAAAGTCCCAGCTAACATTATCAAAAGCCTTCTCGGCGTCGAGGAACAGGAGAGCCATCTGTTTCTCATTGTGTTTTTCATAAAATTCAAGCACATTAAGAATTGTTCTCACATTGTTTCTGAGGTGTCTTTGTGGCAAAAACCCAGCTTGATCTACATGAATAATTTGTTGTAACACACTTTTAAACCTACTAGCCAAAACCGTTGCAAAAATTTTATAATCTGAGTTAAGCAGTGAAATTGGTCTGTAGTTTTTTATTTGGGTTGAGTCTGCTTCCTGCTTGGGTAGTAAGGTGATTAAAGCTTCCTTCCATGATTCTGGAATCCTGTTTTGTTCTACTATATTATAAATAGTCAATTTCAGGGGCATGTCAATTTCATTTGTGAATACTTTATAAAATTCAGCAGGTAACCCATCTGGGCCTGGTGTTTTCTTTGATTTCAGTTGTGCAATAGCTTGTGTTATTTCACACAGTGTGACCGGCGAGTTTAACATTTGCCTTTGTTCTATGGTGAATTTCTTTTTATTGTATTTCTCTAGCAATTTCTCTATTATTTGCGGCTCCTGAGTTTTTTGTTCGTATAATTCTTTATAGAATTTTTCAACAATTTCTTTGATTTCTTTTATATTAAAACAACAACTCCCATTCTCAGCTTTCAACATCTTTATTAATTTTTCTTCCTTTTCCTTCTTTAGTTGGTAGGATAACCACCTAGTTGGCTTATTTGCCGTCTCAAAATAATTATGCCTGGCATAAGTCAGTTTTGCCGTTACTTCTGCTGTTAAAAGACAGTTTAGTTGATGTTGCAGTTTAATTAGATTAAATCTCAATTGCTTAGAGTTTGGGGCTTTTTTAAGCTCAGTTTCTTCTTTTTTAATTTCATTTACTATTTGTTTATACTTCTCCTGTTTCTGTTTTTTTAGCCAAATTTCTTGCCTAATCAGTCTGCCCCTCGCAAAGGCCTTAAAGGCATCCCATACCACGGCAATATTCGTTTCTGATATTAAATTTTGCTTGAAGAAGTTCTTAAATTCTTCTTTACACTCAGTCACGAATTTTGGGTTTGTTAACATCCACGCTTTCATCGTCCATCTTGTTGCTTTAGGTATGTCTTGTAGCTCCAGCAACACCGGATTATGGTCGGCAAATGTCTGAGGGAGGATACTTGCTTCTATTATGTCCATAAGAATTGTACTTGAAGCCCAAATCATATCTATTCTGGAATATGAATTATGACTTGAGGAGAAATATGTAAAGTCTGATTTATGGCCATTACGTACTCGCCAAGTATCTATCAACTTCAGCTCCTCCGCCATTCTAAGAAAAGCTTGGGGTAACTTAGTGGCTTTCGTCTGTTTTCGACCCTGATTTTTCCTATCCTTTTGTGGATCTAAAACCGCGTTAAAGTCGCCAGCTAAATAAATTTCTTCTGCCGAAAAAGTTGTTATGATGTCTCGTAACTTCTGGTAAAACTGCCCTTGACCATAATTCGGCGCATAAATATTAACCACTAATGCCGTTTTATTTTGCCTTTTAATCTTTATTATCAAAATTCTTCCATCAGTAGCCTCAAACAACAATTCAGGTTGAAGATAGTATTTCACATAGGTGACCAGCCCTCTTTTCTTGCATGAATCTGCAGAAATAAATTTTTCCCCTAATTTTTTACATTCCAAAAATTTCCCCTCCTCCTTCTTAATGTGGGTCTCTTGCATGCAGAGTATATCTGCACCTAGCTTATTTGCCTGGTGAAAGATTTTCCTTCTTTTTTGAGGGGAGTTTAGGCCATTCACATTAATGGAAAGTATCTTAATCTTCTTAATTCCCATTCTCTTTATGTCTAAGCTCTTCTTCCCTTCTTTGCTGTGCCCTTGTGAGTACTGTCAATACGTTAAGTCTGTTGCGTTTTCCTCTTTTCGGTCTTTCTACGACTTTCTTCCCCTCTTCCACTGTCCCCACTTCAGATCTTTCCTCCGAACCAGAGGATTCTTCTTCTTCTTCATATATTCCCAGATCTTGGCCATATCTTTTTAGAAATTCTTTTAATTTCATTAACGAGCTCACTCTATGATTTTTTCCTTTATAAGTTAAGGTTAAGCCTTCAGGGACCAACCATCTATATAAGATTTCATTTTTCCGAAGGGCTTCAGCTAACCCTTGATATTCCTGTCTTCTTTCACGTATTCGCCATGGGACCTCCTTCAATACCCTGATCTCATTTCCTTTTATATTTATTGTCATGGTTTTAGATTTTTCCAAAATTTTATCTCTAATTGTTCTTTTATAAAACCTCACATGGACTTCCCTGGGCACCTTATTCCTTTTCGCATAGGCCGAGTTCCGTCTAAACACCTGATCAATTTCCTGTACCATTTCAGTTTCAGTAATCTCTAATACTTCTGCCAAAGCGTTCACTATAGTTTCTTTTATGTCCTCAGTTTTACTCTCTGGAATGTTTTGTAATCTAATTAGAAGCGCCGCTTTCTCAAATTCTAATGCCATCACAGATTCCTCTAGGGAATCATAATTATTCCTTAATTCTGAAAGTTGCTGATCAGTTGCCTCAAATTTCTCCTCTGTCACCATTCCAGCCTGCCTTAATTCAACAATATCCTGCTTATTTTCCCTTATTTGTGTTCTAAACTCTTCCATTTGTACATCTATATGTTGTATAAAGGAATCTAATTTTGTTTGTAGAGGCTCTATCGCCTTCGCAATCATCTCTGGAAACGTACTTTGCATTGCTAATGTCATTGCTTTAGTTATACTTTCATTCATTTGGCTATTTAAGTCTTTTGTTTGAGATAGGTTAGAAGTTACAGTCTTAATCTGTCCAGGTGATGGCGCTGATGTTTTCCTTCCACCACTGGCCATTTTGGTTTTGTCCCCTAGACAGCGCCCCCTCTCTTTATGGCACCTCTTAATCTACCACAATTTCCAAATTCCTCGACTTGGGTGCTTCAATCTCAACAATTTTATAATTAATCCCTCACCAATCTAAGTTAATAATTAATCCCTCACCAGTCAAATTTATAGATAAGGTAAACTTCAATTCATTATCAAGTTCATTGTCAAAATATCCCTAAATTCATTAGTATATCAGACTCCCCATATGAAAAACATTTAAACACTTCATATATTGCACTTCTCCTCCTCTCTCTATTATAATTTACTGTCGGTTATCTAACCACAACCACCCCCCTTCCCTCCCCCCCCCCCCCGCTTCTGCTTTCAACCCCCGTCTTTCACAGCTTAACCGTACAAGCAGTCTTTGGGATCGCTCTTCTGTTAAACCCTGATAACTTTTTTTTTATAATTGTCCTTCTTGCCTCTTCGTTCTTATCTTCAGCCCTTCTTCCTCAATATTAATCCGGTAAATGTTTAGTTTGGGAAGCCCGAACACTGTCCTGATTCTGCCAGACACTACCAATCAATGACAGATAGTCCGGTAGACCGAGGTTTCAGGAGCTCTGTGTTCAGCTACACCGTGCGTCCTTGTCTTTCCTCTCAAGCCTCACTCCTTCCTCCACACAGCCACACCGTCCGGTCTGCCGCTGTTTAACGCCTTCCAGCAGTCCCCGTTTAGCAAGCTTCAGTAAGCTTCCCGGGCACCATTCGCTTCTCAGCCGCTCCCTCTTAGACTCGGTGCTCGGCTGCTTTCGTCTTTGGGCGTAGTATTATCGCTGCTCCGCGTCTAAACGCCACCATCTCCTCCTGTCCCCTCTCCTTCAGGGAATCGCTCCTCCACTGTAAGTGAGTCGTTTTTTTCTTAATTAGGGTCGCTTTCTCTTAGTTAAATTAGGGTTACTTCTTTACTGCCGATGCACATCCTCGGCTTCCCAGCTACAGCTATGGGCTCTAGCACGTTGGCTTGCCCTCTTGTCCTGACCCGCCGCCTTGGGTGAAGATTCAGAGCCGAAACACGCCGCCGCCGCCGCAGTCTCGCCTCTCGAACAGCTCACCTTGCACAAGTCTCCCTTCAGGAGCACTTGGAGGGAAAACTATTGTTTATTTCCCCTCTAAACTGGTCAGGAATGCAGCTTGGGTGGCTGAGCTGAACTCAGCCCCGTTCACCGTCGCCGAGCCGGAACCGGAACCTCAGTTTCCCTGTTTTCAATGGTAGAGATTGA
>NW_015167533.1:1796557-1799058 GCF_001447785.1 Gekko japonicus | reverse complement strand
TAATACAATAGTCAAACTAAAGTTGTCAACATTCATAAAACCACAAACATAAATGAGACGTATAAAATGAAATATCAAATAGCGTGTGCAAGTAAGACATGTTAAATCCTATAACAAATAACAACTATTCATCTTTCACTAGCAGCTCTCTAGTCCTTACAGCTAACCAGCCAAATTCCGTTGTTGCAACAGGGACATATATGATCAGCAAGGGCTTGTTTGTTTGTTTTTATTAAACCTCCCCTCTGTGACAGCTGAGGGGAGCGCATCCCATCTCATGAGGGTAAACGTTCTCCTTAACTCATGATTTTCTAAATAAAAAAGATAGGGCATAGGCACTACCTTATACAGCGGATCTGAGAGGGCTCGCCATTTGCATGAACATTAAGATCCTCCTGTCTAGCTATGTCCTGGATTCTCTGTCTCACTAACTCTCTCGCTTTGTCATCTGTGAGAGAGCGAAGAAACTGTTTTGAGAGGACAAGGTAAGAAAGTTTTTTCAATGGCCCTTAGGCAAGGCGGGACAATGGTATTCTGGAAAATTAAACTTGCCAACCCTCTAGGAAAAAGTGAAAGTTTCAACCAATATTGAATGGTCAACATCCATAGCTATGGCCTCACTCAGTGTAAGTCAGGTTCACATATCCAGGGATGACCCCTCTTTCTTTTTTTTCCCCTTTCCCCACAGATATAGTTGATTGTATCAAATGTCCAGAAGATCAGTATTCAAGCAAGGACAAAGATGGATGTATCAACAAAGTGATAACCTTCTTGGCATTTGAAGAACCTTTAGGAATCACTTTAGTTTTGCTTGCAGTTTCTTGTTTCCTGATCACATCCTTCGTGCTAGGAGTTTTCATTAAGAACAAAGATACCCCCGTCGTCAAGGCCAACAACCAAAACATCACCTATGTTCTCCTCTTCTCCCTTCTTCTCTGCTTCCTCTGTTCTTTGCTCTTTCTTGGAAAGCCGAGCACTGTGACCTGCTTCATCCGACAATCTGCTTTTGGGATCGTCTTTTCGGTGGCTCTTTCTTGTGTGTTGGCCAAAACCATCACTGTGGTTCTAGCTTTTATGGCCACCAAACCAGGATCAAGCCTGAGGAAGAGGGTTGGGAAAAGACTGGCCAACTCCATTGTCCTTTCCTGCTCCCTTGTTCAAGCAGGCATCTGTATGGTGTGGCTGGGAACCTCTCCCCCCTTCCCAGATTTAGAGATGAATTCCATGGCTGAGAAGATTGTGGCAGCATGTAATGAAGGGTCTGTGGTCATGTTTTATGTTGTCCTGGGTTACTTGGGACTATTGTCTCTCATAAGCTTGGCTGTTGCTTTCTTTGCCAGGAAGTTGCCGAACAATTTTAATGAAGCCAAATTCATCACTTTCAGCATGCTGATCTTTTGCAGTGTTTGGATGTCCTTTGTTCCAACCTATCTGAGCACCAAAGGGAAATATATGGTAGTTGTGGAGATCTTCTCTATCTTGGCCTCCAGTGCTGCATTACTGGCTTGGATCTTCTCTGTTAAATGCTACATCATTCTTCTGAGACCTGATCTGAATAGCAGAGACCAGATAATTAGGAGAAAGAATTAAATGATTTAAAATGATTTGTGCTTGTTATTGTACGTACAGAGAGTCAGTTGGCCTACTACAACAATTTCACACACTTTAAAACAACATTCGATTACTCAAATGTTGTCTACAAGACTGAACAAATAAGTAATATGTATAAATTAATAAGGGAACAAAACTCATAGTGGTCTTTTTATTACTATTCTTCAATCATAACAAAAACTGAAAAAGAGGTGGGGATCTCAACCCAAAATGTAGCTGCGAACTAAGAGGGTCAAGCTAACAAATAAATTATTATAAAAATATACAAAAGTTTATTAATGTGTACACATGAATAAAACATACATAAGGTTAAAAAAAATAGTCTAAATATCAGACTCAAAGCGATATCATTCAAAACTGATTGTTATACAGATCCAATTGATGGGTAAAACCTTTGACCTAAGGACCATACACGTTTGGGCCCCTTCGGGCCTTCCTCAGTGGTCAATATTCTTTATTTTACAATTACACACATCCAGAAATACATGCATATAGAATGTGTGTGTGTGTGTGTATATACTTTCAATCCACTTTCAAATTGGATTTTTACTGTGTGAACTGGCAAAATCCAATTCAAAAGTGCATTGAAAATGGACTGAAAGTGGATTATTTTGTGTGTGTGATCACAGGCAAGAGTCTCTCACTAGGAGTTTTTCCTGTTAACTCTCCTTCCTACCTCCAACTCCAACTGATCCCCACCAACTCCTTCCCACTTGAGTTTTTTTAAACAGCTCAGTGTTCCATTCCACAGTAAGCAGACTTCTTCGAATCAGAAGCTCTGTTAGTTGTCAGTCATTGCTATCTCACCTTTCTCAAGTAGCATTGCTTAAAAGTCTGCACTTGCTTGCTGTGCATCACATCTTTCTAATTCTGCAATACTACTCCTGCTG